>NC_068358.1:10347900-10647900 GCF_020536995.1 Dreissena polymorpha
ATATATCAATATTTCTCCAAATTTCTTACTTAAACCAGTTGTAGTTCTCATACAAGTATGAACCATGCCATTTCTCTAGCACCAATTAACTGTCATTCGCGAACATGGACCTCAATACAATCAAACGAGATATAGCACTGTATTGTTAACGATTGTCCTATTCAGATAGTGTTTCTTTTGAAAAAAAAATCTTTTTTTTACAAGTTTGCTTCGCTTTTGTTTGAAATGCGATGTTTAATGATGAGTTAAACTGGTATATTTAATAAAGCTAATTTACTCATCTGGCAATATGTAATAAATTATGTTGAATATTAATACTTAAGTATACTTGTATACGGTAGGGAATAAAGCTATATTAAAAAATGCAATTGCTATATTAAACAAACGCATCGGTTAACAAATGTCTTAATTGACAACTAGTAATTCAATGTTTAAATAATTCTATGGAAATCCTTTTTTACTTGAAACCCAGCCGAAAAACGTTATATGGTAGGGTTTTTGTTACGAAATTAATTCCCATTTTCTCTGCTTCAACTATGGCAGTTTCTGTGATATATGGTTAAGAACGTTTTATATACCCACATGAATAGGTTAAACGTGTAAATGAACAGTGTGCTTAAATTGATTGACTGCCGCTATATGAACAAAATATGTTTAACAAATTACCAAAATGAGCACACACAACGAACAGAAAACGATATTAGTGAATTACCGCATCAGGCTTGATAGAAATATGCGGAAAATTACGAAGAACATTCTAAAAGAGAAGTAGAAAATTGATTTCAATTGCAAGAGCGAAACAGTAGCATTTATATTAAGCAACATGTAAAAGAAAATTAATTGATATCCGACATGTATTTGTCTTCATAAAGATATATTCCTTGTGCATACAGTATGCAAAAGACGAATATGAATTTACGACGCGTTAAATTTAAATGAATAGTTTTTTCTATATTTCACCTTATTTTCAGCTTGTTGGTTGCCTCGCAATATTCTGGATGTAAAATCAATATACAAACTGTATTGTTGGTATCTTAGGAACAGATGTGTTCAATATTGTGAACGGAAAAATATTAGGCTCAGTGGATTCATTCCTCTTTAAGAACACCTATAATTTTGATTTACAGTGAAGTACACAAAATAAATGTAATGGTTGACTTTTTTGTTATCAGAAAAGGCAATAGAGGTTCCAGTTATTCTATTTAAAAAAAAATACGCTTGTTAACTGATTGTTGTCGATGGAGCTTTTCGTGTCTGTGAAAACGTTCATTGAAAACAATTCCTAATATATTCGTATAAACGGCTGGTTTAAACAGAAAATAAAAAAGCAACATAAGGATTGTAACGTTTTTCCTTCAAAGGTTGTTTTTCGCTTTTTATACTTGTCAATGTCTCTGTAGATTTTTACATGCGTTATTTTATGTGAACATAAATATTGCTTTTGAAACGAGTTATATCATTACATTCCTGAAAAATAATCAGCATTCAACATCTTCAATCAAAGAATTCTGAGTATATAAATAATTGCAAACATGAATATAAATTGATATTGTTTATGAAAGGCAAAGGTGACCTAACATAGAATACAAGATTGCTCTTATATACTTTGTATATAGCAATTAATTCCAAAATTAGAAATCAAAACGCTCGTTAAATGTTTATCATGAGCAGAAGTATCATAATAAAAACTTTTTATACGGTTTTTAATACTGTTTTAGAAGTGTTTTTTTCAGCGCACTCCTAACAGCTTACGTAAATTATATAGCACTTCCGTTGATTTCGTACTGAGAATACAATAACACCTCACACACTATGACGCAGAGGTCATTGTCGTTGAGCACTCGTACGAATCAGTTATGTTTGCAACTAAGTAAACTATACTCATACCTGACTTCAGTACTACTCGCGATTTATTAACTGAAATGATGTCAATTTAAATAATTTATTAATTATTATTTCTTCTTTAGGGTCAAATTTACCACGTTTAGACACAGGCTACTGCACTTTGCTTAAACGATATTCAACGTATGTACACACTTTCCGTATACTTTCGTTTTGTTCTGTCGTATGAAAACAAGCATTTTGTTGATTACGCTTTGACTGCCATCATGTAAATGTGTTATGTGTAAATAACAATAAGGCGAGATTGTGATGAATAATATGCATTCAACACGAAATAAATAGAAATTGATATTAACATGAATTACATTGTCTGAGTGCTTGTCTCGTACGACATATTCTTACATCTTCAATTGTTGTAACATAACTTAACAAAGAAAACAAACATCACGTCAAAAGTACAATCTGCATAAAAAGCTAAAAGCGTATTATATAATATTATTATAAAGCCGGTGATTGTGCTTGGCGTTCACACGATAATAAATTCTTACCCTTTTTCGTATTATGCAAAGTACGAACTGTAAATATATATTTAAACCTTCGCCAGGAATCAAGTCATAACAGAAACGCAATGCGCTAAAAATATGACTGACGCTTTATGCTCAGATTGTATAAACAAGCAAAACGGCAATTAATCATATATTGTTTTTTAATAAATTTTCTTTGACATAGCCGGTTTATAAAAATGCATACATTTATTCCGTACAATGTACTTATTTATAATTTTGTTCTTATATCAGACTTGTCTTTTACAGTTTTACACATATAAATAACAGCACATAAAGCAGTTATTTATTGGAATAGTATAAATGATAATATCAGGTCGATTAATCGCTATTAACAATTATTTATTATTGTATATATTTCCTTTTACCTTGCAGTCAAGGATAACCCATGAAAGTGCAACCTCTTATTTCCAATGGGGCCCTTTGTTTTTTTGCTTATGAGACAGCAAGCAGAAGAGACAGTATTGAGATACAAGGAATCCAGATGCGATACCATAGCTCTTTTCGAATAGATCCCTTGGTTCTTTTTACATGCTCAGTGTATAGCACCGATACACGCGAGAATTACCCGGGTTTCATAACAGTACATCTCTAGTTGGGTGGGAAACACTTGATGCCCCGACCAGGAATTGAACCGGGGACCTCTGAAATGGTAGACAAGTGTGTTACCACTCGACTACCGCACCACCATTGACATGTTTTACACTTAATTTTAATCAAATAATCTGATCATGATCGAATCATATGAATGTATCATTTTTGACAGAATACTACGTTTATATTTTTTGTTCGCAACTTCTGTAAAGATATTTAAATCGAAATTTGCATTATAAAACGACTCCATGTTTCATGAAACAAGTTTGGAATCCCCTGATATTTTGCCAAAATAAATGTCTATTTGTCAAAATCACTTGATGTAACGTATCATCATGCAGACGTGTTAAAATGTGTAAAAAGAAAAAACTCACCTTAATGCCGTGTATTTTCACATGTGATAATAAGCTTTTGCAACGCAATTATAAGTATGATAATGTACATCTTAACACATAGTAATCTGTGTTTCACACGCTTAGAATAATGTATAAAACCAATGGATGAGGAATTTATCTCATTAGCACAGACAATAAACAAAGGCACTTGGACCGCACGCTTAAATATAAGAAAGAATAAAGTCGGTGTAAGAGTGTTATATATTGCATGGTCTCTATTCTTATTTGTTTATTGAATTCAGATTGAACTTGGTATTTGGCATAACACATTATAATCGAATAATAGCAATCGATATTTTAAAGGATAAACAAATCAGTGACATTCAGTCAAAATGTTTCTTCTTCTTCTTTTATAATAATGGCTATGTTCAATACTGATACATTATGGACATGCGTGGTGGGTTAAATCAATAGGTACGTGAAGTATCATAAGCGTCTTTACTCTAGTCTATTTTAACGTCAAACACACCAACATTCAATTTGACGTATAACAGTAAAAAAGAGGAATAAAAATTCGCATGGTAACGGCTGATTTTTTTATGAAAAATCGGGAAAAGGCACATAAACTATTTTCTCGTGTAAAAATAAAACAAATGTGCTTATCAAAAATCCAAATTTCACAAAATAGTTCTAATCGGAAAGGAACAATCATTACCGTCACATGTTACGCGTTTTTTAAATAGAATAATACTGTCAATGTTTGTTTAGCAAACCTCGCCGTAATAAAACAAGATCATGAAAGATATTTGAAAAGCTATACATTTTCTGGCATGATAAAGTGTTAATCTTTTTCAATTATATTCTTGTTTCCCGAGGCACGTTTTTCTTGTTTGATTTTCGACTGGAATTCGACAACAATAACGAAAAATAAATAACAAATAACAAACACGGTCAGAAAATATATTTATCTCTTTAACGATTGTCTTGATACATTCTAAACTTGAAGCATCTATTGTAAGAAAAATACATTTTATGACGTCAAGACGTTAATTATTCTTTATAGAATTGTCCGAACGTTGCTATATGGTACACAATAATGACTGTATCTATGTTACACTTAGATATAGTTAATGATTGGTTGAGTATGATTCCTTACTTGACTTCCTATACAAAAACGAAACTATAATTTCCGCATTAAATTACCCGCAGCCAAACTAATGTTTCTACAGCTAAATGATTTAATTGAAGTGAATGTGAATCTGGATATTGTGTAATCGTGTTATTAACACGCCTACATGACTTTACACTGATCCTTCATACTTTTTTCATTTCAATGTCGGTTAAGGGGCAAATGTAGTTAAGACTTGTAGACGATTTAACTCGTTGAAAATGCATATACATGGCCTCGTGGTCTTTGATACTCAATAAGATGCGGTTTAAAAAATAAAACTTTGCTAATTTTGTATTTAAATAGTTTGAATAACAATAGTACACAGTCTATATTGTGTAATTAAATATGTAATCTTACTCTCAATTTTTATTTGTGTTCGGGTCTGCAAAGCTGCCATCAATAGACGCATTGGTAACAGATGTCAGCGCTGATAAGTGTTGAACACACGCCGTGAGGTTTATCCATTACACATTGAGAAGCAAATTGCCCTTAGTGGAAAAACAAGATTGAACGTGCAGGTTAATGGATATTTTAAGCAATTCTTATGCAATTTCATTATAATTTTGGCATTACGTATATATAGGCAGAGTGTTGTTGCTTTTTGTTTGTTCAGTAATCACTAGCGTTGTACATGTGTTTATGGAAAAATATCATGCAACAAACATGCTCAGCTTTCACGCTACAAGTATACATGAACACCATGACAAAATATATGTCACATTATATAAAATAATCTACAGTATTATTTCGATCATGAAACGGACATTCTTACAACGTTGCATACATTTTAGTTGTGACTTTATATGGGGCATAACCTTCTATAAAATCATGTTCGTCAAATGGTGGACAGTATTTTTACGGCGATTTATAATTGATAAATTATCATTAAGTGTATTTGGCAGTATTCCCTTACTTAAGATCAATACTTTATATTCATTCATAATATTCAATCCATTTTAATTAAACCATGATCAATTATTGTATTATGGTAGTATGTTTAAGCAGCCTAAAATAAATGTGAATGTCGAATGTAACATGTATTAAACAAAATGTATTTAAAGAAATTGTATAATCCTACACTGCTTACTTTATCACAAACGAACTCAATCATAACAATCTATGTGATTTTGCCTTTACACAGAGTTCTTTTTTATCATCGGAAATACAGATAATCAGTAATTTCTATATGAACGAAACCACTACAGTGAATATTATTTTGGTATTTTTATTTCAATTGTGTGACTGTACAAGCTGTAAATGTATGAAACAAACAATGGAAAATAAGAGGGTTATGGATTACTTGAGCGCGATCAAATGTCGGTTCCCCATCCCGTATGTTATGGACGTAAACTTTATTCCCGCTGTGTGTTCCAATACAAAACAGACGATTGTAAGTTAATTAGATTAACACGTTAATGCAAGGTTGTGTTTGTACAGTATCCTGTACAGCACGAGTAAAGCTACGGGCCGTCAAGAATTTATGTTGAAATTATATGTGTCTTGTTCTGTGAAAGCTGGTCATAATGCATGTGCGTAAAGTGTTGTCCCAGATTAGCCTGTGAATTATCTTAGAATTACAAACAAAGATACAGCATTTTCAGAGTCTACATTTAATGTGTTGTTAGCTATCGATCTTCACATGTATATGTACTTAATGTATTTGAACGTTAAATCAACATGATTCCATTAACAAAATAATATTATCGTTACTTTATATAATAAATGTTTTACCGCATGGTTAACCTGCGTCATCGTATAATGAAACTTTCACCAAACTTAAACAAACACATTCACATGAAGATTGTATGAAAGGATCTCATTAACAAGAAATTACATCACGCTAGTAAACACAATGTAGTGGCTTGTTGCTGTATGTTAACTGATATATACCAAAGAATATGTTTCAATGTCTTAAATAAAACATTAACAAAATTTCTATTGGAATATGTTTTTAAAAAGCTATGTTAGATTAACGCCGTAAGGCATATTTGAAAATGATAAATGAACATAAAGAGTTTGTAACAACACTTGGACATTCAATCAGCTGTAATGCTGATGGTTTGTTGAAACGTTCGGAAAAGTACACATTGTTTATATATAGTATATGATGAAAGCATGGAAATGAATTTTAATGTCATCCATTGTAATGTATTTAAAAGAAAGATATAAAGGTTTAAAGGTTCTTATGGACTAAAACAATATGAAAAAAAGGTATTAAAATTCATATTACTGCAATATAATTCCCCGATGAGATTAATTATATATTTTACATAACCACTAAACGAACAATTTCTGTGCTCATTGAATAAAACAAAATAAATGCAACCTGTGTCAGTTCATGTGTAAATCATAACAGATATACACATTTAAGTGAAACAAATTGTATTATATAAATTAAACATGCAAATAGTATGATACGTTTTACTCTGTGAGAACATGTATTAACGTTTTATTTGAAACCTATTGAACCACGTATATCTTAAAAAAATATTATGAGCTTTATTTGTTAATAACGTATAATGTTTTCATTTCTGCTATTCAATGTTATTTTAAATAAAAAGTACCATTTGTATCCTGTCTTCGTCATAGTTTTATTAATTTGTTTATTGACTGCATATGGTACATATAGGAAAACTTTACTTTTTAATATTTTCAATTGATATTATTGTCGGTTTTGCCCTTGATCATTTCGCTGCAATTTTTGACACACTGCAAAGTTCTTTATGAAAAATATGTTGTTGTGTCTTTATTACGAGATTATTGATAGTTTGATTACACTTTTATGGTTTTCATATTCAACGAACAGTTTACTATTTACAATGCCACTTTAGAAGTGAGTACATAAATCCAACAGTCAAACATATTGACAAAATATGTGCAGGTTCACCACACCTTGATGTTATTGGCCACTGGAACTGATTTGTATACATAAAGCATCGCTGAGAACACTAGCTATCAAACGAGATGTTTATCGCATTTGAAAGCTATTCCGGCGTATAACCTCAGGAAGGCATAAATTGTTTGTGGAGAAATAAATTATATTTACAAAGACTCGCATTCTTGATCTTCGAAGCTGCGTTGTTTATTTCAATAACTAATTAGAATTCAATATTTAAATTGAAAAGGCAGATGGTTTACTCGTAAAGACGTCAGCGCAATGTGGTCTGCAATAATTTAGTCATTTGCGGAGTTCATTACAAGAAATCAAGTGCTGCTCTCGGTGTTTTCCGAATAGATATATCTTATGGACATTTAACACACTTATGCATGTGCAGATTTTTACTTTGTATACACATTGTATAAATATTGACATTTACAAATATCAGAAGTACTAATTCAAGTAAATGCTGTGTTGGTTAATCAGTTATAAAACACGTCCCTTAACGAAACAGAATCATCTATAATTATATAAGATTCGGAATATGCATCATACTTTACGACACCTTACACTACTGATTTATGTCTAACACGGATAGACATAACAATGATTTTGACTGAAATGTCAACCCGTCCACACCGGCTGTTTTAGTAGAACCTGCCACAGGAGAGGCCATTGTTTTACTTTTTGTTTTGTTCATCGTGATAGCATCAGTAGCATTTGATTAGAATGGCTCCGTTATTATTGTTATTGTTGTCGACGGAAAAATGCGACAATCAGTGATAAATATATTTATTATGCACTTAGCAACGACAAACGCCATGATAAGGTTGGTCGGGGTGCTGAAATAATACAGATACCATAACAAAGGAATATTATTCTTTAACACCCATGACCAATCATGAAATAAAGATTGAAGCTAATCAAATAACTTGTTGCATAATGTATCTAATAAACTGTAGTTAATATAACATTAAACACGTAAAATGACAATTTACTTCAGCTTATGTGTGTTACTCGAATTATTACCGGGCCAATGTATATGCTTAAGAAGCATGCTAATACATTTTTGTGTAATCAATTTTTCAAAATAAGTTTTCAAAAACGAATATACAATCATATAAGAACACTAGTTATAGTAGTCATTTAATTAAGAATGTACACCATTCAGCATTAATTAATTCAATATATTAATATATATAAGCGAATACTTCTAAAGCCTCCTTAACCAGACACATTTCATTCGCCCAACATCGTTACGATAACGATGTTAATAAATCGCACCGTGGATACCATTGATCTATAGGATGCTCAACGAATGGCTCATGTCTACGGTCGAAAAGGGGATTGAAGAAAACAGGAATGTTCACTTATGAATCAAAGCGCTGCAGGCACTGCAATTGTTCGCTGTTGTCGTCCTTGATTAGCTTGTGCGCATTGCACAGGCTACCCAGTGTGCACAGGCTAATCTTATTTGAAGTGCATTAAGCCCCGTTTTCCCTGAAAGCAGCCAATATGTACAGATTTCAATGATAAACACTAGACTGACCAATGTCGACTTACCAGCTGGTATATAAACTCACTGCTAGAGGGTATATACACTCACTGCTAAAGCAGAATCATTTGTCGTCTGCTGCAGACAGGCAACGGTAATCGTCCCTTGCAGAATGAGTTCTGGTTCTTACCGTACTTAAGGCTTCTAAGCACATACTGATTTGCAAAATATGCTCTGTAAATTTAGCTGGCCGCTAACGCGACCAACTAATAAAAAAGGCGTAAACCAATTTTTATATAAATAAACGCCCGTTCTGAATTTGCTTTTTAAAAGCCTTATAAATACTAAATGCAATGTGCGGTTAAGATGCTCCTAACTAATATTTTAATATATATATATATATATATATATATATATATATATATATATATATATATATATATATATATAGCAAAACTTTAATTAATAAACAACTTCCTTATGCGCCCGTTATAAAAGATTATGATCGGAAAGGATTTTACAGGATTGGATAGGATAGGATAGGATTTGATGGGGTATGTTTGGATTGGTTGGGATGGGATGGGATAGGATGGGATAGGATGGGACGGGATGGTATGGGATTGGATTTGATAGGATGGGATAGGATAGGATAGGATGAAAATAGTGATTGAAAACATTATTTGATTATTTGGTTATATAAAATATGTTTGCCATTATTGAAAAGCACAATTTGTCGGTTTGAAAAACTGGCGTTTTTATAAAATTATCCCATATAAATATGTTGCTTTGATCATTGCAATCTAGTGAGTTTGACTTTCAGAACCCAAGTACCTTATCTAGCGGGAAATATTATTTATGTCAAAGACCGTTTTTCTTGCAATTTTTTACACACCTAAAACCGAAAAGATATTACGTAATTTCGTCGTTGTGTATCCTTTAAAAGCGCATATTTTTTGTACTAGGAAGAAAATTGTGTTCGCCATTATACTCCCGTGTCCATAGAAGGCGGCCTTCTAACGGGTCTGTCCAATACATCGGCCTATCCTTACCCCAACGTGGTCTTCAACCCTGCTCCAGTCGTTTTTCCAGAACTTTGGTTTAATAAAGTGTTCGAAAATAATCAGCTCCTGTTATACTAGTTTATTACAGTGACGGTTCAGATAATTCTGTATGCAGTAATCGATAAGAAATTCTACGGAACAGCATCATGCGCGCTTCAAGATGAAAAAAGATAACACAGTAAACATGAAAAAAAAAAAAAACTAAATCGTTGGAAAAAAATGAAAAAAACAATATGTGATGGAAATGCTTGCTGGAAGTGTTTTTGTTTATATTATTTGCTAAGCTCTAACGCAGATTTCACTGAGGAGGAGTTTTCTTTTTGGTTTATGTTGCAGTTCAACAGAATTTCAAAATTGAGGTCGTAATTATTATCAGATCAATTTCATGCAATTGCCCTACTTTGATTAAACAATTAGTGTTTAGTGTGGCGATTAGAATTAAGTCCTAATGCATTACTATATCACATTTCTTTAAATTAATAATCTTTATATAATACTTTTTTGTTTATATTGTATGACTTTCATTATTAAAATAATCCAACCATCGTCATAGACATTTTATTTATTCATTAATGTGTCAGATTGATAATAAAGCCAATGTGTACCCTGATGGCACTTAAAATCGTATCATCTGGCAATAGAAACGTGTGTCATTAGCAAATGTATTATTTAGAGATTACTAGTATATTGTATTTTGCCGTGGCGAAGTGGACATGGTGTCCGCCTGGTCAAGGTTTCGATCTCAAAAGTGGGAGCGTCATTTAGATCTTTCCAAATTTTAACGAGTATCGATTCTATTCAACAAACAAACCCGCGAACATTTAAATAGCCTAAAGCATCCGCCGCAATCACTCTAAAATAACTATGTCTAATGTAAATGTTATAAATGTACATTCGTGTATCGGACGATTAAACGCGTTCGCTATGCTCATGGGCAAGGCTTATCGTAACTCGATAAGCCAATTAAAATTAATGTCCGTGTATTAAACACATTTTTATTGTCAGATAGATATGCTAGTGCATTTTTTTAAGACGTAAAGCTCATACAGTCGTACGGTCAGCGCTGCCATTTTTATCGTACGTATTATACATATGCTGAACATTTCAATAGTTTTTAAAGGAGACTGTGACGGCCCAAGTTCTATGTTTTTTTAAAAAGAGTTTCGACGATACAAAAAGGACAGTACAAATATAACCAGCTGGTGGAGCACATAATAAAAAATATATGTTTTTTGAATAAGTGCTTAAACCACAATTTAATTAACATGCAGAATGTGATCATAAATGAACTTATTTTCATTACTATCACATCTGAAAAACATGGCCGACTAGGAGTGGAAACCTCGCCTTCTAGTATTGGGAATAAATACATCTCAATAAATCTGTTATAATGCCCCAAATGCTTTTTTTAAAAAGGGAATGTAATACAGTTTTTATGTTTCTTTTTTCTATGTTTGATTATAATGTTAATATAAAAAACTTGAAATGATTGAATAAAACTTAGCATACATACTAGTATTATGTTTGTTTAATAAATTAAGGTAACCATCGTCTAATTTTATACGGAAACGGTGACTTTTTAATAATATATATATATGTATATATATATATATATATATATATATATATATATATATATATATATATATATATATATATATATATAAATATATATATATATATATATATATATATATATATATATATATATATATATATATATATATTTCTTGTTTTATATTTAGGACAAGTTTCCACTGCACTGTTTGCAAAACATTGATTGCACAGAAGAAAAATAAACAGCAATCATTATAATGAAATCTTGCGAGAAATATTAAGAGAAACATGATACGATTTCGTATTCCAGACACGTTGTGAGTAAGACGATGATAGGCTGAAAACCAATTAAGTGCTAACGTTATTTGATACGTTTAATTTGTTTTAGTATTTAATTTGTTTCTGTAATGCCCCCAATGTCATTTGAGATGATGAGGGTTTAAGCAAACGCATACGGTATCAATCCGCCGTATTAACTTTGCATATATAATTAGTTTTAACATGTTTATTCGATCGCTCATTATAGATCAAAAGCTGATTCAACAAAGTTGAGGATATGTTTCCTCTTCACAAATATAAAACACTTGAGATTGTACATTCAATAAAATATGATTATATAACAGAGGTGTTGTTGTTTTTGTAACGCTGATTTACACACATTTTACTACACACAACGGCTCAGACAAATTTGAGAGAACGTTTATTTCGATATGTCTGGTTTACGTGGAATAGCGAAATATTATAGTTTACAGATACAGCAAACAATTGTGAGTTGGGTGTGTTCGTATAATGTTACTATTTGCAGAACTTTTCCATCGCAAAAATCGATAAGTTTCCTGTATAACGTAGATGTTTTTTAATTGTTCATTATCATGTTTAAAAATACGTTTAATACCAACGTGTTCATCGTTTAATGGTAGAAACGACCACTTAATTATTATACATATATCAACTATCTATGATATTAATCCTCACTTAAAAAGCATTTACTAGTTATTTTTTATAAATATTATTTTGTTTTACTGAAAAATAAATAAGAATGAGAACTAACCTTAATGTATTAATACAAATATAGCTATCCTCGCTATGTAAATGAAGTATTACTAGAATTAATTAATTACATTACACAAAATTAGCAATACTTTCATAAGAATCTTAAACAAGGTCTAATAAAAGATTAAGTACAAAAAAGTCACATAATTATTCGTTTTGAATGTTAAATTATTACGATAAGAAATGTTTTTTTAAGCAGGCTCATTTTAATAAACATTTTTTTCGAACAGCTTGAATTAATCAAATGTAGATATCTCAAATAAAAAATCTCAGGTACTTATGTAGCCTTTAAAGTTATAGTAATTTTGTCAAATTTATGAGGATGACATCATACTGATTAACATTTTGATAATTGATCGTCGCTTGAAATGGGGGCATACCGTTTGCATTTACAACCAAGTTATCCAAAAATACTTTTGAAGAGGGAAGCTTTATTAAAGTCTATAACCGGAGAAACGTCTATAGTCTTCTAAGACTATCCCAACCAAAAAATACTTGGGCATTGTGGTTCATCTACACTAGCGGTAATTTTCCTCAAAGTTTGTAATTGTACGTCATCACGTTTGTGCTGCTCAGAGAGGCCACGTAAGATGTGTTTCATTCTATATCCAATAACGATGTTTGGTATACCCGATCCAACCTGTATGCAATGGATAATTTATATCTTTATTATTTGACCTTCCTCCACCCAAGCCACACGAATCAAGTGCGATATTTTCTTGTCAACACTTTCACGGCTATCAATAGACGGATGCAGTGGAGACAGTAAAATAACGATGGGCCTGTCAGCTGAAAGAAATGATAAAAACATATTTGGTGCCACAATAAACCGAATGGGATGTATCGTGAAGGGGCCACATATTCCTTGAATGAAACGAGGCATTGTACTAAATATATAATGCTTTAGAAAATATGGATTAAGCGTTGCTGTTTTATTCTTTAAGAAATTTCATTGTTTAATGTACAACATATACATCGGCAACATGTATCGTATCAGAAAATGAATAACATATGTAAGAATGGCAATTTGAATATATATTAATAACCTATTCAGTAAATAGTTATAGGGCTTTCTAATAACACACTCCAGTTTTACTCAGATTTACTACTAAAACACTATTAAAAACTTTTTTTTAAGTTCTCGTACGTTATACTTGAACGAATGGATGTATTGTTAATAAATATTCAAACTATCACCACACAAAATATCTTTAACGTGAATTTATTTCCAACGGCATTATCACCTTATATGCATTTAACTAAGCATTTGTAACGTTTATGTGATTTGTACATACGATTTTACGTTCATATGATCCAGGCGATTTATTTATACCTCCAACCTTCCGAATATATTAAGTAAGATATATTGATTATATCAGTGTACAATGCTCAAAATATTAATTTGAAAGTGTTTGTTTTGTTAAGTGAGATACTTGTCTACAAAGTCTCACGGCTTGTAACCTCTTTGCTTATCTAATCAGTGAAAGTAGGTTCATAGACCTCCGCTATACGAAAGTTGTAACACACAATTAAAAATTTAACGATACGTCAATATCTATAGTGCGAAAC
The DNA here is from genome assembly GCF_020536995.1 of Dreissena polymorpha. Lineage (NCBI taxonomy): Eukaryota > Metazoa > Mollusca > Bivalvia > Myida > Dreissenidae > Dreissena > Dreissena polymorpha. Next base: position 10,362,019 of record NC_068358.1, read on the forward strand.
AGTCTACCAGCTATGTAAAGATTCACTGTGTTTAGTGTCGGTTTTAACATCAATGCAAACATTTCTGTTTGTTCTTTAATTGCATATGCATACCTATAAGCATTTTTGATATTTGTATAATGAATGTAAATTGACATTCACTTATACTGTTTACTCGTATGTTTTACTGATAAAACGCAATTGTAAGATGTACCACATCTTATCATTTTACTGGTTACGTGACATCCTGGAGTGTGTGTTATTTATTTACCGGTACGCTAGTTCTCATGGACTTGTAAATCAAGCCGTCAATAAACCCCACAAGTGCAAAAGATTACATTAACGACAAGTTTTAATTGGAAAGAACCTGTCAACCACTGAATGTGCTTTTGTGCTTGATGACATTGGCTTATATGTACTAAAACCAATGTAAAAGACAGTATACATTGGTTTTGTATAATAGCATATACAATTGTATAGTGACGTTATTTGGATTACGCTGTTGTAACTCGGTCTAATTGGATGTTGACCACTTAGGCTTTTGTTTTTCTAAAAGCATTACATTGACTTATTTGAAATGAATTGCGTCACTTAATGAAAACACAACACGCTGCTTTTAATGCCAGCATAAGGTCATAAAACATCTTTGACAGTTTCATCGATATGGCATTAAGTTGTAAAAATTATTGGCACACGAACACACTTATAATTACAAACAATACATAAACTACAAATATTTGTAAGCGTTTAAAGTTTGTTTTTATTTAGGTTCAACATTAAAAATAGATCATCACAAGCAGTTCTTGATTGAATAGTTAACGTGTGTAAAAGTAATGTACACTGTTTATTTCCTTATGGTAATGATACTTTTACAACGTCCGTATGTGTTGAAGTTTACGTCAACGTATAGAAATCAATTTAGCATTTTGACTGCAAATAACAATTGTATGGTAGTATTTGGTTTTATTTGGGTTTAAGCACTTAAAAGTATATTTATAACATGGTTAAATCAATACCAATTAGCTTTATAAAATGAAAATAAATTCAAATGTCCGCTTGTTGGCTGCAATACATGTACACATAGAACACGCATTAAACCATCATAATATCACACTTACTATATATATATATATATATATATATATATATATATATATATATATATATATATATATATATATATAGTTATATAAGTAAAATGTAATCATCCATTGAATAAGACTCCTATATATATATATATATATATATATATATATATATATATATATATATATATATGGCAACAAACACCAGTGGTATTTTTCAATATGCGGATTTTCCTGCGGCTCTCCTTAGACGTTTGATTAGATACTCAATGTCCTCAATTTAAACTGGAATTAATGGATATTAACACTATTGATTATTCACTATTGATTATTCATAAGTATTGTATTGTTCCAATGATAAACGTTTAAGCACTATACAAGCCGGTTTCGTATGCCATGTCTGACTTGGATGTCTTCGATCACTTGGGTGACTCGGATCACCTCGGGTTTCTTGGGAAACTGAGGGTGTTTTGAGTGAGTTGTGTCAACTCGGGTGTCTTGAGTGACTTGGGTCACCTAGGGTGTCTTGAGTGACTTAGGTTACCTCATGTGGGTTACCTCATGTGTCTTGAGTGACTTGGGTGTCTTGGGCAACCTGGGTGACTCACACCCATATCAACGAGTCTGCAGTGTCTACTGTTTGCTTTATGCAAGGAGGACTATCGGTCAGTGTACACGCGATAATACGAAGCTTGAAAGCATCAGGCTGACCTAGGAGACCTGACACTTTCACTGATTTATATTTCCAAAGGAAACCTGTGACCCGGACTTATTTGTGAATCTCTGGGCTACCCAGCAAGCTATTTTTAATGCGCAAAGTGTCTTGGGTCACCTCCACTGAAGATGCATCCAAAGTTACAGAAATGTCCCTGGCTTAGGCTGACCTTAGAAACCAGAGCCGTGCACTGTCTAATATAACCAAAAGAGAAACCTGTGACCTGGATTAATGTATACGTCTCTAGGCTTCCCAGCAAGATATGGCTAACGCGCAAAGTTGTCTGGGTCACCTCAACTCAAAAGGCATCCAAAGTCACACAATTTGTCAACGGTATATGTTATCTTATTGCCGCAACGTATTAAACGTTGTGATGTGAACCGCAATCGAACGCCGACTTCCTTCTGCAAGAAGAGCAGCGCTTTATATTATGATAGTTTACGCAACCCACTTTTACAAGACATAACCCTACTATTTAATTTCATAAAAACATAACCCTACCGTTTCAAACAGTAATTGTAGTATATTGCTACTATATTAATATGTAATATATATTGTGCTTTTTATAACCGACTTGTATTATTAGATCATTTAGCTATGTAAATGAAAAAGAAAACAATGATAAATCCAAATGCACAAACAATTTGCGTAGAATTTAAGTTAATTACTTGCAAACGGGAAACGTACTTTCGTTTATATGTCAAAACTAGGAATGGACTCTAAGATTAGTGAACTAAAGGATAAAATACCGGCCAAAATTGTCACGAAAAATCAGAGAGATGTGATGCAACAGTCGTGCAACATTCATGAAAACGATATATGTTAATGATGTATACTAATACTGTTTATTTAGTCTTTATATTTGCATCCATACAAATAAAGGGGTCTGTGTAAAATGTATGAAACTTATTTAAAGAGGAGCAGAATTTCTCGGGGTTGTTATTTCATGTCTAAAACTGTATTGATATTTCTTCTATAGGCTCTGCGACTTCAAAGTCGTCAATGTTTTAACGTTATGATTTGTCATTTGTGCATACGATGTTAAAACTGGTTCCCAGGAACGCGGTAACAATTTAATGCCATACATGAATACAAACATCATGAGTATTTCGAAAGTACACGTTGTATGTTGACTGATTCCTATCACGTAGAAAGTAAGCCGCCGATCCCGCAAAATACCAATATTCTGCCCATGATATTTGAAATAACGAGCCTTTATTTGACAAATATCGTCATGATTAGATAACAGCCGAGATCAGACCATATCATATTAGTATTAATTAAATAAGTTATTGGCGTTCTTGTTTAGCAATGGGACAAGATACGCGTTTCCTTACAATTGTATGATTAATTACATTTATTATCGTGGTGTAAAAAAAACGATAAATTTCATTTGCAACAAATGATGTCAACAATACTTGGCGAAGCATGATAGCGCAGTTGCTTAAAGCAATGTAATCTGTAATGTCTTTTCATGACTTCCGAGTTATGATTTCGACACCCGCCTCCGGTTTTCTTGTAACTGACTTTTTGCTAGTTTGATGATCTCCCATTAGGTATTATATTAAATTAAGCTTAATCACTATACTCGTACATTTTAATCAAAACATAAAATATGAAATGCTCTAGGAATACACCTATTCTTTGTTATAGCTTTTAAGTAAACGGATCTTTATTATAAATATTTAGAGTGTAAATAGGTTTATACTTATCATTTTTGTTTTCTTTCTCTGAATTATTGATTAATGTTGAAACAAATTTATTTATCTTGTCTAATTGTTGGTCTCCAAGCGACAGCTTCTATTAACTATATTTAAAAAAATTGTATTCGTAGACATTCCCGGTTAAAATATAGATCACGCATATCGTAATTTGGCACAGTTAAAAACCTTTTTTTTGTTTCATTGCTCATACATATGCAGAAATTGTTACCATCACAGTTTAATGACAAATGTATAATTAATATAATCATGAACTGATATTAATGAATAATGAACTAATGTGATAATAGCATGGACATTATAGACAAGTTTGATATTATATATGAGCAATGCAAGTCCTGCATTATCAGTTAATTGTTAATTATTTGCTTATTTTAACTGCTCCTTTAAATTTTTTATCTTTTGCATTTTGGTGTAATGATGATTGATATAATAAATCATTTATATAAGTGTGTATGAATACAACGAAAACGCGAAATATAATGACGCCATTTTAATTATTTCTATTACGAAAATGCATGGATTGTGGTTTTGTTCGGCCATTTTCTTCTTATTACTTGCGTAATGAGACAGAACACATTCAAAGATTTTAAAACTATAATAAATAGCATCAGGTATGTGTTGAACACTTGTTGTGATTTGCTCGGCAAGAGCATCTTAACCAATCGCAAACGCTTGTGGTTAGGTTTTCCAAGGACCTTTACAAACAAATAGTTCTCTGTATTTTCTAAGCTTCGGTTATGTTTACTGTGTACAGTATTGAAGTATACTCCTAAGGAAAAGTTAATATTACACTTACACTGTCGTTAACTTATATTTTGATATATAAATATCTTCATTGAACGTGTCCGGGCATCGGACAAATTGGTCAACAATCTGTAAAATCAATAACTGTTAAATGAATGTTCAATAATTGTCACAAGTGATAGAGAATGGGTAATTTTAAGACACTTCTTAACGGTGTATGTACTTACTGCGTATTTATATAAATCAAAATGTTCCATGAAAGTCCAAATGCACAAACAATTTGCGTAGAATTTAAGTTAAATACTTGCAAACGGGAAACGTACTTTCGTTTATGTGTAAAAAAAGGAATGGACTCCAAGATTAATAAACTAAAGGATAAAATACCGCCCAAAATTGTCACGAAAAATCGAGAGATGTGATGCAACAGTCGTGCAACATTCATGAAAAAAATATATGTAAATGATGGTATATCTGCATACTGTTTATTTAGTCTTTATATTTGCATCCATACAAATAAAGGGGTCTGTGTAAAATGTATGAAACTTATCTAAAGAGAAGCAGATTTTCTCGGGGTTGTTATTTCATGTCTAAAACTGTTTTGAGATTTCTTTTATTGGCTCTGCGACTTCAAAGTCATCATTTTTTCAAAGTCATGTTTTGTCATTTGTGCACCCGATGTTTAAACTGGTTCCCAGGAATGCGGAATTAATTAAATGCCATACATGAATACAAACATCATTAGTATTTCGAAAGTACACGTTGTATGTTGACTGATTCCTATCACGTAGAAAGTAAGCCGCCGATCCCGCGAAATACCAATATTCTGCCCATGATATTTGAAATAACGAGCCTTTATCTGACAAATGTCGTCATGATTAGATAACAGTCGAGATCAGACCATATTATATTAGTATAAATTAAATAAGTAATTGGCGTTCTTGTTTAGCAATGAGACAAGATACACGTATTCTTACAATTGTATGATTAATTACATTTATTACCGTGGTGTAAAAAAACAATAAATTTCATTTGCAACAAATGATGTCAACAATAATTGGCGAACCATGACAAATGAAAAGCAGTACATTGTATATGAAAGCATATGCATGATTAATACATTTTAAAGTAAAATAAATTTCAGAAGTAAGGTAAGCTGTTGCGGCCAAAGAGCCATAAAAGCAGACTTTTACTTAGGATCGTAGCACATGACATAGAAACACATCAATGGCTAACGACGAGTTATGTTACAACTGTGGTCTTTACTAATTATGTATGTTTATATGCACTTAGAATATGATATTCACACAAAACATGCCATGATTTTGTTAAGCAAGTTGAGAGTTTCAATGCGAAACGATTGTTGCGTATAAACATGCATTATTGGAGAAGAAAATGTTATGTTATCAATGAACAACAACTATCTAAAAGACATCGTACATATACTTATGTTTATGGTATAGCTTTGTATGTCGCGTCTAGACTTCCCCATTCATTTTCCTGATACAAGTGGTTCGCTTATCGCAAAAGCAGTTTTCTGGCGGCTAATTAAATTCCACTAAATTATCATAATGTACAAAATCATTATTTATCTATCCAAGACTTGCCAATATGAAAATAAACTTAACATTATTAATAATATCCATGCCATACACAATCGCCAATTCGGTTACTATAAGCAATTTTTATATGAATTTGAATGGTATATACGAAATAAATAATCTATTGCCGTCACCTTCAATAAATAAATAAGAGATCTGTCTTGGTCTGATAACTCACGACCACGATGTACGTGTATTCATTTTATAAACAAATACAATACTGCTGTCGGGAGGTATGTAAATATTAATGATGGCATTGTATAAATGTTACAACATTCACCAAGAAACTGCTTCTGCTAGAATCAGAAAATACATAAACCTGCCAATTGTTTATGCAAGAAACCAATATGTAAATTCATAGGCGTTGAAGCTTAAATTAGACGATATATGTTTTGTTTCTTTTGCATTGACATATGACATGCATTTGCAGTTGTAATATCAGAAGAGATGTTGCTAATGACGTAAAACGTCAATTGTTTTCTGAATTAAACTATTTTTATATAAAGCATACATGCTGTGATTTATTGCTATTGGTTGGTGAATACACACTGTTTACTTGACTCGAATACTCCAGCGAAGGGAATATTAGTTAATAATAATTTTCGAGTAATTTAAAGTTGTTAAAACTCATTGAAGCATCGGCACCTTGAATGGCATGAGAGTAATGCAAAATTTATCAAATGTTCACAGCAGGGATAGCTGTGGTGTTTATTTCATGAAGAAATAAAGAAAACTACTGCAAGGTACAGTTAATCGACATACATTTTAATTAGTCTAAAGAATATGGTTTCTGACACTATAAAAAAACACATAATATGCATACAGTTCAAGAGGCCGTGTGATGTCCTGTTTTATAATTAATCCAGCAGCCGCAATGGCTTACATAAATTTGTTTCAATTCAGGATATTTAATGGGTAAATGGCACTCATCCTTGCAAAGTTTATCTTTGGGGGGGGGGGGGGGGGAGGGGGGAATATAAAGTCATGGCTACACTACAAGAAATCATGTCATATAGCATAGGACCCCATACGTCAATGAAGTCTATAACTTTATAACATGACCTTCGCTCCAGGAGTGAAATAAAGTAATGCTCAATTTTGTTTATTACACGGGTGTTATTACACTAGTTATATAACTGTGAAATGACGTCATTTTTTGACGAAATGACGTCATTATTTCAGCGAATTTCTGCAGGTAAACTCTTTTTGCAATGTGAACAAACGGTGAAAAGATTATATTAAAATTAAAATGTTGGTCATGTTATAAATAGAATCTTTGATTCGTGGTCATTTTGTATTGAATTTATTAAACTCGTCAAATAAATAAAGATAAAAAACTCGGCAAGCCTCGTTTTTATCTTTAGTTAGATGACTTGTTTAATAAATTCAATACAAAATGACCACTAATGCAAGATCCTATATTTGCAATCTGACAAGTTTACTGATATTTTTTTCAGGTTTGTCGTAATCGTGATTCCTCTGAAAACCCATATTCTTTTTAGTAGGATTAAAATTGCGTTTGTCATTTCACTGATCTGACCCATGTCAATAATATGCTGTCTACCGACGGATTATCCTAATCTAAACGTGATCCTAAAGCACTGTTTTATCCGTTTCTTGAATTTCAATACCTTATAGAGTTCGGATAGTCAGAGTTCCTCCTATACAGCTTTGTTGCAGCCACAGTCCAGGTAATATTTTACGAGTGTATCGGTACAAAACTGAACGCATGTAATGAAGAGCTTCATGCGCGCTTTCAGATGAGAAAAAAAACAGATTGAAGAAGGAGAAACCTAAATCATCGTCTACAATTAAATCAATTAGTGGTGAAAATGCTTACTGCAAGTGTTCTTGTTGATATAATCTACTACGCTGCAACATAGATTTCACTGATGTATTTTCGACCAAACGATTTCAACCTTTATGGTCGTTCCGCGCTTTTAGCATTATTATTTCAAATATTTATTCAGCCGCGAATCCTTTTCTTTATAGTTTAGTCAGTCAGTACTTTAGACAAAACTTCAAAGCTTACCTCTTTTATTTACCTATTTTATCTCACCAACCGAATTCAATATCAAAGTGCATGCCATGATTCAAGTAAGGAATCCAGAATAATGTTCCGGAATGTTGGATCCGTCATCAGTGAGTCGACCATATGTCCACGAATGTTGATTGGAGGTTTAACATTAAAAAAGGAAAATTAAACTGACTCGACCGACAACAACGAACAATAGGAACATTGCGATAAAACAATGCAGCGGCCAACAAATATTCTACAAGGAAAAATTGTCATTAAAGATTTAAAGAAATAAAATAGAAAGAGAGCAAGTATGCATCGTGAGTTTGCCAATAATTGTTTTCTGAGTTGTTATATTGAATGATTCATTGGTAATAAAACTGGGAGAACAAATATCCACTTATGTTGTTCATAATGAGACATTTTCTGTTTGTTGATGTTGCAGTTCAAACGTAATTTCAAAATTGGTCAGTATGTATTGAGTTCGTATTTACTATCAGGTCAAGTTCATGTAATTGCTTAATTTTGATAAAAAAAACTAGTGTTTCAATGTGGCGATTAATATTTAGTCCATATGTATTATCATATAAAACTCCTTTTAATCATAATCTTTTTTATTATTCAATAAAAGACATACATTGTATACATGTGTATGATCATAAAACAAAGCGATACCATGTAGCAGCAATAATGTTCAAACATGTTATACAAGATGTGCTAATATTCTCTTTTTGTTTTTGTGGTTCCCTTTTGATTAAAAAAGAGGTTTATGTGTATTATTTTCTTTTGGTTGGTTGTAAGAAAATCAGAATAGTTATGAATAAGGATGAGTTGCACAAAGTGGGTAGAAAGCATACTGGACTTTTTTTTATGAAAGTTTAATGTGTTTCCAGTTTTGTTCAAATATATAAAGTGTATCATTCTTTTGGGCAATTTCTTTTTCTATTTGAATCTTCAGTTTTAAATAATTGATGAAACAGTTCATTGTAGGTTTTTGTTTTCTGTAGTTCATGCTAAATATAAAATATTTCATAAATATAATTATGTAATTCACAGCGTTATTAACCTCTTGTATTTTTAGGTACTTACCCCTAAACTGATGTCTAAGACAGATAGTTTAACATTTAATTGTTGTTTCTCTAGAAAGGTTGTCAATGGATTCCATAGAGATTGAATATGTTTACACTCCCAGAAAATGTGTTCTATTGTTTCAATATGTTCACTACACATTATCACATGGATTTGTGTGCTATCAGTAGTTGATTTATATGGCATTACAAATATTTGTTTCCAATTATAATCTTTTTTTTCAAAAAGGTTTTGTCATTTAGTTTGAGCTTTAGAGATTTCGGAAGGGTTTTTAATTTGAAGTGTGTTAAATATTTTGTTCGTTTAGTTTTGTTTTGCAATTATGTTTTCTCCGAAAGTTTTTTGAGTACGTGTTATGTTATTTGTATTGGTTACAGTTTTAATATGTACGGGAATACTTTTGATCAATGTGTAGTACATCAGGAAATTACTTTTAGGTATTCCGAATATGTAGCATAAGTTATCAAAAGAATAGAAGTCGTTTATTCTGTAGTCGTACAGTACAATTGGTCTACATATTTTATGTTTTGTTCGAACCAATGTTTATAGAAAAACATTTTATTGTTAGTAGTTATGTCTTTATTGTTCCATAGAATGATTTTATTGTTTATTTTGGTTTCTAAATTATGAGTAACTTTACACCATGCTGATATAACATTTGATAGAAATATGCTTTTGGTTTAAATTTCATCTAAGATATTGTTGTCTATATTACATTCAAAAAGTAAGCAGTGACCATAAGAATTTTCTGGTAGAATAATTTTCATTTACTCGTATTGGTATTATCTAAATTACTTTTAACCCAACTGCATTTGATTGAATTCAGGAATGAATCTATATCCGTTAGTCTGATACCTCCATTTTCTACTGGTAGAATTAATTGAGTTCGCTTAGTTTTATCACGTTTACTGTCCCATATGAAATTAAATATTTCTGATTTTATATCTTCAGTATTATCATTTGGTGGGTTTTGGAGAACTGTTAGTGTATAAATTAATTAGTTTAGGGGGTGCAAACGTTTTCAACTCGGTGTTTTTTTTTCCGATTAGTGTAAGTTTACGATGCTGCCATGATTTTAAACATTTTTCAAATTTTTGTAATTAGGCAATATGCTGTTACGAATCGTTTCATTTTCATTGTTTGTAAAGGTTATTCCTGACGTTGTTGCTTCATCTGATGTCCAGTTGAATTCCATTTCTTTTTTAAGATGAATATTGCTTTGTTTAAATTTGCCTACTCGTAGCATTGTGTATTTACTTTTGTTTAATTTAAGACCCGATGCCATTCCAAAAAGGGTTAGCGATTCTAAAAGATTATTGAATGAGTCACTACTGTCATTTGAAAAATAAGTTGCATCGTCAGCAAATAGCAACTCTTTAATTTCTTCGTCAGGTTCTATCGATATTCCCTTTATATGTTTATTTGATTGGATATAGTGTGATAGATACTCGATGCATATAATAAATAGCGAGGATGAAAGAGGACATCCTTGTCTTACCCCTCGTTCGATATTAAAACTGTTTGAGAAAAAGCCATTGTTAATTATTATTATGTTAATATCGGTATAAAATAGTTTAATCCATTTAATTAGACTTTCACCGAAATTCATATTTTCTAAGCAAGAGAACATAAACGAATGGTCTAGTGAATCGAAAGCCTTTTCGAAGTCTGCAAAGAAAATGAGGCCAGAATTGCTTGACTGGTTGAAATAATTTATGCATTCTTGTATCAGACGTACGTTTGCACCAATGTAACGTCCTTTAATGAAACAGGATTGAGATCTTGAAATGATTGATGTTAATATTTTTTTAATTCTGTTTGATATTTTTGTTGCAATTTTATAATCATTGTTCAGTAAACTAATTTGGCGCCAGTTTGATAAGGATTCTCAGTTTTTTATTCAGGTTTTGGAATGAGTGATATTATACCTTGTTTTTGTAGCGCAGTTAAGTTTTCGTTATTAAATGAATAGTTAAGTGAATTAATCAAATGTATTTTAATATCATTCCAGAATATTCTATAAAATTCGATTGCGATGCCATCAGTTCCTGGACTTTTGTTATTTTGCATTTCTTTTAGTGCTAATCCACATTCATATTCATTAAGTTATCCGTCGCTCAGTAATTTTTCCTCTTGATTTAAAGCATGATGTGTACTTTTAAAAAGGGTGTTATTTTCAACATGTTTTCGTTTCGAAAAATGAACGTTGTTTTTCGAGTATTTAAGTTCTGTTTGTTATATCTTCGCCATTGACTACAAATTTGTGTACAGTTTTTTTGTTCACTTCTACGTTTTTCGATGTTTGCGAAGTATTTTGTATTTTTGTCATTGTGCTCAACATGCTGTGCACGTGCTCGTAGTATTATTCCATTGAGATGTGTATGATAAATTCCTTCTTATACTTGTTTTTTTATGTTATTTCATTTTCAATGGCTTCTGTATCGTCTGTGTTTGTTTCATGTAATTGTTTTTCAAGTGTTTCAATGATTTAGATGTTTTCAGTTTCGAGTTTGTGTGTTTGTTTTTGTTTTAAAGATGTGTATCTAATTGTTGTGTATATTTCCTTTAATTACTTCCCATAATTGCATAATCTTGATAAAATGCTTATTGTGTTCATATTGTATGACTTTACCTAAAAATAAAACAAACTTGTGTCATAGCAATTTTATTTATTCTTTATTGTGTCCGATTGATAATAAACGAGCGAAGTTGTACCCTTATGACCAGTAAAATTGTATTATCTGGATATAGAAACTATCATAAGCAAATGGGTAATTCAGTTATTACAAGTTTATTGAACGTTGTCGTGGCGACGTTGACATTGTGTCCGCTTGGTCATGGTTTTGATCCCAAAAGTGGGAGCGTTATTTAGATCTTCCCCAATTTTACCGAATATTGTTTCTACTCATAAAGAGGTTCAATCTTAGTGTTATTAATCTACACTCGTGTATCGGACGATTAAACGCATTTGCTATGCTCATGGGCAAGGGTTATCGTAACTCGATAAGCCGACTAAAAAATGACCATGTGTTAAACGATCAGTCTTACGATCAGCACTAGCATTTTTTGTTGCACCCAATATACATGGACTGACAATTTTAAACATACTCAACGAAATTGCGACAACCTGATGTGTATGTATTAACTAAAGTGTTTCGACGATATAAAAAGAGACAGTACACTTATAACCAGCTGGTAGAGCACTTAATAAATAAAGTGCGTTTTGAATTAGATAGCTCATTAACCACCATTTCATTGAGATGCAGAATGTGATCATGAATACATAAATGTTTATTATTATTATAAAGTGGCCGACTAGGAATAGCATCTCGCCTTCTTTTATTTGCCATGAAAACAGCTCAAGCAACCTTTAAAATAATGCCCCATTAGGGCCTTTTAAACGGAAATGAAATGCAGCTTGTATGTAGTTTTGTAATAAGTGATTATATGTAAATATTTAAACCTTGTTATCAACAAAACGTAGTATAATAGTAGTTTTTGTGTTTAATAAACACTGATAACGAATGCCTGCTTTTATATGGAAACGATGTCATTTTAATAATTCATCAATTCATTGTTTTATAGTTATGAACATGTTTCCACTAAACTGTTTCTAAAACATGTATTGCTCTCATGACAAGTAAAGATAAATCATTATCATGACATTTTATTTTCCTGCGATACATTTCAACAGTTCCTTGATACAATTTCGTATTCAACACACGTCGTGCATATGACGATGATAGGCGGAAAAACAATTTAATGCTAAGGATATTTGAAACGTTTAATGGTAATTGTTTGTATTTGATTGGTGTCTGTTATGCCCCTAACGTCATCTGTGATGACGAGATTTTACGCAAACGCATATAGGAACAATCTATCGTATTAACTTTGCATATATAATTAGTTTCTATATGTTTATTCGATCGCTTATTATAGATCGGAAGCTTCAACACTGTTTAGGATATGTTGCCCCCTGATAACTATTGAAAGAGATTTAACACTTGTAAAGTCAATAAAAATGATTAGATCACAGATGTGTCGTTGTTTGTCAAACGCGGATTTACAATACATTTTATTACACAACGGCTAAGACAACTTTGAGAGAAAATTTCTTTTCGATATGTCCTTTTGATTGATTTGATTAATTATTTCGAACAGCGAAACATTAGTGTTTTAAGATGCGGTAAACAATAATAAGTGTTGTGTTTTCGTTCAAAGCCATTATTTGCAGAGCGATTTCATCGCAATTATCGATAATCGCAACAACCCCATTTAGAGTTTAACAAATTCTGTCCAAAAAACAAATACATTAGAATTATGAACAATCATATAGTTTGTTTCGTTGCCATTATTTAAACCATAGTTTGGATTGGTTAACTATCTCTGTCCAAAACGACCTTACGAATGTTAGAAATATGCTGGCACTTTATTGTAATTTTGAAGGCAGAACTACTCTCTGCGAAATAAATTGTCCATCAACATGTCTCCAAACGCATTGAATCCAACATGTATTTACAGTCCGGAACGGAAATGCATACATATCGTGAGTGACATTATGATGTTTATAAATGTATTATTCGTGTATCTTGTAATGTCCGAAACATTTACACAAGCAAAACAAAGTGACACTTCCACATAACAATCCTTACGAGAAACTAACCCAAACTTGTGTTAACCGTTTGCTATTGAATAACATCAGATGCCATTTGAAACAGAAAATGCAAATCATTAATATACGCGACATAATAAGCGTCGCTCCATGATCGTGTTTGGTTAATGGGTATAAAATCAATATTTAACGATACTATTATTAAGAGTGCTAATGTTAATTATGTAAGATTATCCAATTGAACAGTTTTTAGTTGACCAACAAATGTATTACCCAGTGGATAACACGATACCTAACAGACTCTAACAAATTGTATAGGACCATATGGCCTAACGAATATACATGTAAAGATGTAAAGAATGCGGTTTATGAAATTTAAAGGTGAAGTAAAAAAACACAGAATATTGATAAACAGTAACATGCTAAAATGTAGACATTTATCAGTTTCATGTATGCAGTAGGTTAATGGGTTCATGATCAAGTTATAAAAGTGTACAATGCCAACGCGTTGAACGTTTTATGGGAGAAACAACAACTAAATTATTATACATATATCAAGTATCTATGATGTAAATCCTTACTTAAATAACATTTAGTTATTTTTCATTAATATATCAACTGAATTATTAAAAGGAATGAAAACTAACCAATATGTAACATTACAAAGATAGGAAGCTATTCCTGCTATGTCAATGATGTATTAATAGGATATGTAAATTGCATTAAAAGGGCATTACACAAAATAACCAATACATTTATATAATTTTTATGAACATGTTTTTTTTCAAACAGCTTGAATGATTCGAATGTGGATATTTCTTATATTATTTATCTCAGATATCCACATGACCTTAAGAGTGATAGTTATTTTACAATTTAAAAAAATTCAAAATATTCAGTTACTGGTTTACATTTTGATAATTAATCATCGGTTGGAATTGGTGCATACCGATTGCATTTACAACAAGTTACCCAATAAGAATTCTTATGCGGTAAGCTTTATTAAAGACCATAACAGCAGAAGCGTCTATAGTCTATCCCAACCATAAAATATTCGTATACATCTACAATAGCGGTAATTTACCTAAAAATACGTGATGGTGCGTCATCACGCGGGTGCTGCTCAGAGAAGCAACGTTATTTAATATTGCATAACATATTTGCTATGAAATGTGTTTTAATTTATATACAATAACGATGTATGGTTTACCAGATCTAATTATACCGTTGACCCCCTCGAAAGCAACAACAAACGACGGCAGTCTTCACATCTGACAGCTAAAGCATTTTACGACTCAAACGTCCATATTATTTTTACTTTATTCTTACAAAGCATATTACGTCACATTGCATACCGATATACGATCGTAAAAGAAATATGTTTACACTGTCTACATTTTCGAACACCTGTTTTTGTCTCTAAATTCTCGGACACCTGTATCATTTGAATATATTTTTTTTATCTAAAAAGTGATAATATCCGTGTCCAACGCTCACAATATTAACTTCAAAGTTTATGTTTTGTTAAATTAAATTATTTTCTTCAAAGTTCTAAAAAAATTATTCATCGAAGACGCACTGAATTTCTGTACCACATGCGTCTGTGTTTTTATGCTCAAAAAGTGCTTAATTAAATAATGTGGATGGTAATAATTGATTATACGAAAAAAATGTATTTTGAAACATTTTTCTGCGAAAATGCAATTACATTTAGTTGTGTTTATTGAGAAAAGTAATACGTTGTGTTTTTTGTTGTTGTCCTGTACTCATTTAATGTAACATTTAAACATACTTAATAAATCAACTCAACCTGATCTGTTGAGTCCTATTGATGTATTTTAACACATATGTTTGCATTTAAAAGTCATTAAACATTGAGATTAGTTTGGCATATGGACTGACTTATAACTGGACAGTATTCTTAGGTATATAGATGTACAATAAAATAAATTAATATACATGTATTAACAATGGTGATCTCGATCATTATTTATTACTTTTTATGTTTGGAAATAAATACCATCGTAGGTTACATTCAACTTTGTGAACAACGCAAGAATGTTTACGACGTCAACAAATAGTCATCTTCACTAGAGGAAGGATATTTAACAGAGTCACGATATTTTACTCGATACGTACTTCGCGTTGTGATGTAAATATTGACTCACGCGAGTCAAGCCTGTCTTGTTGACTTTGACAAAATAAAACAAGTACATGCAAAGAAATGAAATATTTGCTAAGTAGTCATAAATTTATGATCTTTAATGTAATCGAACCTTGCAATAATATCCATGCAACAAATGACATTGTATCCGTGGTGTCAAAATCCTCCGATTTATGAATACAAGACAGTTATGCAATCAATCTATATATATATATATATATATATATATATATATATATATATATATATATATATATATATATATATATATATATATATATATATATATATATATATATATATATATGTGTGTGTGTGTGTGTGTGTGTGTATCTATTAAATGCATTACTTGGTGTACTTATATGTATAAATAAACCTTAGGATATTGACACTAATATTAGGATATTAGTTGCATATTCGATATACGACCCACATTTACGTTATTTGAATGCTGGGTAAGCTAATTTAATGTAAACGTTACATTATTTAGTCGGAATAGTCCTTTATAGGTTACATTTGCGTCTGATAAGGCTTCCGATTGTGTGTAATTATGGTGTACAATTTCAGATATCAAAGGACTGAATAAAATGAAATTAAACGATGTTCTTGTCTCTCGATGTTCGTAAATAGTCTGAATCAATATGCGTCACACCGGAACTAGCTATGCAAAAGTCTGTGGAGTATGTTCTCAGTATGGAATAGAATATTAAAATAACTTACATATAACTTACATGTAAGTGAATGATGTGTTATACAATATGTTTTAAATATCGTGTTATATTAAAGTTTAACAAATAACGCTTTATTTTGAATGAATATACTACAACTCATGTAAATGTTCGGGATTCGATAATTTTAGATTGACAAGATCACATTCAGTACCACCAAATTACATGCATAGGTCAAGTTATTAAGAGGTTTGTACATTACATCCGGTTAGTGCCATATTAAAGGTCGCTTGTCCACCTTTGAGTTAACCACATTAAATCAAAGCGAAAATTTAAAACAACATGTTACAGTTTAAGACGACACTCTACATTTAAAATTGTGATCGTCGCATTTTCGCGCTAATATTTGCAACGTTGCATGGAACATTAAATGTCTTCTAAACGTTTGTCTTCAATTTTTAAATGTCGATGTCATGCGTCGATTTGATTGTCGTGTGTCGACTGAATAAGAATAAAGGCGACAAAAAAGCGACGCACGATATGACACGCCGTACTTTAAACACCAAGTGGTATTATCTTTTACGTAAATGTTAACATTTACATTTATACACTCGTTTTAATTAAATGTTATTGTAAATAACATTCAAATAGTTTTTCCAATAGACAAACGACAAAACATTAAACAAATAATGTTTGTGAAATAAAGTTTATGCTTACAGAGAGCGCACATTAAAATTATCAACAATCGTTCGTTACATCCATACATTCAACAAATAGTAAAACACACCAATCTTTGAGTTCAAAAGTACGTTTAATTTAAAGTAGTTATTTTGGTAAAACAAAAAAACAACATCGGATAAAACCTTCATATGAAATAAAGCTTAAGTAATATTTCTGCATTCTTTAACCGACCATTGCCACGGCATTTGTTATAGTTGATACCATATGGATTGTCGAATTAACCCCATCTGACCAACTCTGTTCAGAACATTAAAATTCAATGACTTTAATCAAGCGACACAATAAGTAGTTAACACTTTAAATATCATATGCATATATATTGAGAGCTCTCTTTGAGACATATGTTCAACACCTTTAGGTCCTATGTAGTTTATCATGTTATATCGTATATAGTTACAAAAACAATTGTTGTAATGGTATACGTACGATAAAATAATTCCTTTGTTGGGTAAATCTATACGTTGCTATATAATAAGGAGCAACATTAGAATGTTCAATGTTTTACGGAGCAAACTGACACGAGTCATTTCGTAAGATACAAGGTAAATCATTATCTAAGTGAGATGAAGAACTTATGCGCGTATACTGATTTCGACTTTAAAAAACTGCGATAAAAATACCATTCGTAGATGTTCGGTATGAAAATGTTATACTCTTAAAGTCGTTCTCGACTCATTTTACCAGGTAAACTAATTGCGTTAACAGACACTTTGGAACATTTTGAATTGTTGATGCACAAACAATGAAGGGATACGGAATGTCATTGGACAAAGTTGGAAACTGATTTCGAAATGCATTTTAATAGATTTGATATTGAATTCTCATTATCGTCATTAAACTCTTAACATGTAACATAGCGAAAGCAAATCATAAATCAAAAAGTCGTATTAATGAGCATAATTTGTTTAATTAAAATCCTAAAATACAAAAAAGTCAAGCATGCAATCTGAACTAAGGCGTATAGCGCTTTTTTGGTAATAGACAGGAAATAAAAGCAAATCTGTTAAGATCTTTACAAGAAGCCCTTTTTCCAAAATCCATTAGCTTGCGTGAAAAAAATATTCGGCGATCTATTTAAACGGGAGTATTGTTAACTGCAATTTATTTAAACGGGAGTATTGTTAACTGTTCTATCCAAATATGTAGCCCATTATACATAGATCGCATGATAAAGCAAGATTGTTCCTGGTGTTAAATGTTGATATTTTAGTACATATCTATGAAACAATTGAATTGGTCCCATACTTCTGATTGGTAAGCCATGTGACGTCAATAAATATATGTTTGTATGACGATCCAGCATTTGAAAATTAGATATTCTACCACTTGACGTTTGCAGGGATTTGGTCTGTCGTTTGTTTTATTATAAAAAAGTTTGACATTGGTCAGTTTCTGATATATAATATGTATTAAGAATGTTTAAACGGCTTTTTACCGATTATCTTGTCCAAAAAAATGAAAGCAGGTTTATAGACCGCCGCTATAGTTAGCAATTTTAATGTAACGTCAATATCATTAGTGATCATAGCACGAACAGGTCTATACGCTATATAACTATACACAGTATTTTGTTAAATATTTAGCATCAACCAAAGATATCGACTGTTTTTTTCTTCAATTGCATTTGTATATATATCTGATAATTTTTGTTATAAATGGAAATTGAAATTTATTTGATTTATATATACATGTAAACACGTATGATATACTGTATTGATTCAACGCATCTGTAAGGTGCACCACACCTTCTCATTTAACTGGTTTACAGGACATCTAGGATTGTGTTTTATTATGCCACTACTGCACATTTACGCTGGAGACGCTGACATGATGTTTTCGATGTTTGCTTAGTCCCGTCCATACTGATAACTACTTTTTTGTAGGCGTGGAATGTCGCTTACGTCGTTAAAATGTAAACAAACTGAACCATAAACAGTAAGTTATAATTAACCTTATATCATTTAATAAGTTTATAAAAAATGGAAAGCATGATAGAAATGAGCATTCATGTATGGGGAAAAATAAAACAAATATTTTTTTTTGCCTCACTTTCTTCACTAAATAGAACACAAATTATACAGCATAATAAGAAATAAGATTTGATCAAAAGAAGAATTCAGGACAACTTATACTTGAATGATGCAAATGCTTTCCTTTTTTGTGTCACTCTTAAAATAGCAAGGCAAAAAAGTGAATATCATACCCAATAAATGAATGTCAACAAAGAAATACTTCTAAATAATAAAGATGCTTTCTTCGTAAATACCTGCCATTACTTATAATACATGAACAATTCAATTTTTAAGAAAAAATCTAAATAATAAATATTTTATTTCAGTCATTATCTGACATATCTAATAATACATGAACTATTCAATTTTTAAGTGACTGAAATCAAAATTGTACATAAAAATTGTCCAGTCTCCACATCTTTAACAAAACAGAAAATGTTTGTGTACACTGGTAGTCTGGTAGTCTAATTAATCTGAAAATGAAATAAAGAAACCTTTATAAAAACATAATTAAACACTCGTTGCACAACTACTTTTTAAATAAAAATCTATATCTATAAATTACTATGAGACTATTTATTTGAATTAAGATCTATAACATTCAAAGATAAAACATAAAAAAATTCTCATTAATAAATTTGTTGAAAAAGGTTTTAGGCCTACCTTTCCAAAAAAGTAATTAGATGGGTTGATTCGAAGCTGTGCCGGAATGCAGAGGGGACATATCTTGAATTCTTTGAGAGGCAGAGAAAGACTGCGACCGGTTAAACTGATAAAGCTAGAACTGTATCGCCCAGAACTTGGGAGAATGATCATGACCCATCGAAATGTGTAGTTGCAACTTTATGCAATAAAAATTAAAACAAAAATATAATAAAATATAACAAATCCAACATGAGACAAAATAGAGATTATTAAAATAACATTTGTATAACACAACTTGAACAAATTACAATTGAGACAGGCACACAATATCACGATAAAAAATATAATATAGGCATATAAAATGGCCATAAACAGCTTTACATAATAAAAAAAGAATTTATTTAAACTGAAAACATTTTTATAATAGACTTGGGGCTTTTTCCTCATTAGCGAATGGCTAGCTGTTTTTGCACAAATTTGAAGAAATCACGATGAAAATGTTCAATTTTTTAAAAAGTCAGCGATAATATATTTTTTTACATGTTTTAACAGTTAGCTACTCATATTTTGGTCTCAATTTTATCAAGTTTGAGACTCATATTTTCACAAATTTAAACAATGCGCAGCTACTTTTTTCACAATTTTGAACAGTAACAACTCATTTGTTCAAAATTTTTAACAGTGTGCAACTTATTTTTCCACAATGTTCAAGATTGCGCGGCTCATTTTTCACAATTTTCAACATTGTGCGACTCATTTTGGCAATTTTTAACATTCCGCGACTATTTTTTACAATTTTCAATAGTTTGCGACTTATATTTTCAGAATGTTAAACAATGCGCGACTCATTTTTTCACAATGTGAATGTTGAATAGTCACCACCCATTTTTCACATTTGTGAAAAGTGCGCGACTCATTTTTTCACAATATGAACAGTGTGCGACTATTTTTTTCACAAAAAGGGGACCGAAGTTGCTGCACAAAGATGAAAAAAGCCCACTGACAGAGATTTTATCCAAAAATAGCCTCATGGCTTATCGGAGCTAAACAACCCATTCTACTTTCAACAAGCATGCATACCAATGACAGTATGATTACTGGCACTGACCGTTGGTACATCATCATGAAAATGAATGTCAAAATAGCACAAATAATGAAACATGTGTAGTGTGCATGTATAACGATGAAACTTACCAACCACTCTACCAGGAAACATATGGTGCAGACTATTTGGGATTCAGGATGTTCTCCCACTGATATCATACAGATCATTGGTCACAACCACGTACACAGCATCACTAGTCTCAGCAATATATATCGCCGACTCCAAACACACAGCTTGCAAAATCGCTGAATATTGCACAAAAGCAGCTTCCTTAGAAAGTTCCAGCAACTCGAAATCCACAAGCAGTCGCGTTCCCCACCCACTTTGACTTCGCAGCGAAGGCCTGTTTTTCGGGGAAACCGTCATTTATCTCACAACCAAACGTATACTACGGAGTTGGACAAGTTGAAAAATAAATCACTTTCATCACTCGAAATTTGCACACTACGTTAAAATACCGTTCAAATTGGTTATTGTCTTAATTGTTTGAAATTTTTACTCTACACATTCGCTTTGAAAATAGCGGTTGGCGTGTACTTGGAAGTACATTATTGGTATTGAGTTTGTAGTGCATAAATTATAATTTGAAGTATCGATTTCTCGCTTCAATTGTTTTATTTTGTTAAATTATATGCGTTTAAATGTTATTGTTTGTTGTTTAGTTGCGAATTATTTTTTTATGTGTATAAATGCATTGACGCTAGCGGATGAATCCAGGCTGCTACTAATTTGCATATTTTACTACCGTACAACAATGAAATTAAGCGGTTGTTTGTTTTTGTTTGTTTTATTAACATTTTCTTATTTACTTTAAATGTGGCACTATAAATATAATACTGTATATGGTTGGTCTCGCCTTTTCCTACGCCATATCAGACTCGTCTGATATCGCATGATATCAAAAGTCATCAACCATATGTTCTCTTTATATGTACCGGTACGATATTTATCATAGACTTGCAAATCGAACTGTCAATAAACCATGAAATAGTAAACGATTACGTTAACGACATGTTCTAATTGGACAGAGTCTGTCAACCAATGATGTATTTTTCACTTGACCACATCGACTTAATTGTACTATAAACCCATGCTAAAGACAGGATATACTGGGATTGTACAATGGAACATAACATTTAATCAACTCGGCACATAACCACATGACGTTATTCAGATTACGCTGTTGTCATGCGGTCTAATTGGACAAAAAAGGTTGATGACTTAGGATCTTGTTTTTCTAGAAGCATTAACTTATTTGGACTTAACTGCGCCACCTAATGACGGAAACATACGTTGCTATTCATGCCAGCATAAGATCATAAAACATTTTTGACAGTTCTATAGATATGACATCAGCTTTTCTTAATTATTTGCAGGTGAAGGTACTAATAATTTAAAATAGAACATTTACTACAAATATTGTCATTTGGTAAAGTATGCTTGTATATGTTTTACATGGAAATATCATCATAATCATTTCTTAATTGAATGGCTAACGTGTTTAAAACTAATGCGCTAAGCCTTTGATTATGATAATTGGTAAGTTTACAATAACGCGTACGCAATTTTTGGAGTAAATTTCAACGTACTGTTTGTTGTAGTAAACTTCAACGTAATGAAATCAATTCAGCTTATTAATTGGCTTGGACAGCAAAATTCTTCATGTTGGTCGTTTTTTGGTTAAAGCAATTATAAGTATATATATATATATATATATATATATATATATATATATATATATATATATATATATATGGTTACACATTTTTATTATCAGCAACTAAACACAAATTCATAAATTGAAAGGAAATGAATGTTTGGCTTGTTGGCTTGCTGGCTTGCAGTACATGTACAAATACAGGAATATTTCGGCTAGTCGTCGTTTTATAAAAACAACGTAAAATTCCGAAAAATCGTCGCCCCAAAACCAGAATTTTGTAATCACGCGCCGTTAGTGCAGAATCCATGTGTCCCCTCTTCGTCTGCTCCGAGGTTGCCAATAGTGATGTGTCAATACATGTATCCCTTGTTTGGTGTCATAAACTAGGGGCCCGGGTAAATGTCATTGCGTTAATTGTTTTATTGTTCTTTTCCGTGATTGCACTGTCGGTGTTTTGATTGAGGACAGGCTATTCTTTTAATTTAAATTGATCGCTTTAATTCAAAAGTAACTGCCAATTAAAACAATTTTGAGTAAATATACGCATGAAAAACATTCATTTGATTGAAAATATTTTTGTTCTCTAAGTATAACATTTATTATTTTATTAGAAATCATTGAAACAATATCATATATGTAATTGTTTAATGTTCAAAATGAGTATTCCTAATCAGCCTCGACATTTTGCAAGTTCGTTGCCCCTGATATCCAGAATAAAGTACTCCAGCTCATGGCATTGCAAATCCTCCGTAAATATTGTATTGATTGTTGTGTATTTTCATGTGGCTATTTATTACAGTCTTTCCATTTCAGGTGTTAAACATGTCCATCAGTAATAAAATATTAGTGTCGTGCATGTAATGTTCATGTTATTATTTCTCATATCACTTGTTAAACTCCGTCATTAAAATACATTAACATTTACTTTATTTTATGTTTTAATTAGCACGAGTGTTTGGAAAGAAAAATAGCTGTTGAGATTTCTGGGTCGATGTCGGTGGCGTTAAACAACCTGATTTCATGACAAACTGAGAGTGAGACAAAAATCAAGCATTTATATCAACATGAAAGTTCACCCAAAACGCATCATATTAATTGTAATTGTAAAATGTTTCGGAACCACGGGAGAGGAAAACCCTCTCAAACGAACCCCTTTACGTTGCCAGTACAGCAACTGGACCGCCGCCACAATGTTTGGAGGTTATCTACGCCCCTGAAATAGAACGCGCATTAAACCAAAAGGTATTTCTATTTTCGATAGAAATTTGGAAGAAATTCAATAAAATTTTCTCGCGCCTGTTTAACGCCGTAACACAGTTTGTTGTCGATCTTAACATTATACCTAACGGAAAAAAATAATTAACACCTAAATGCAAATTTCTAATCACCTGAAAAAATAGCTGCTTTGATGTTACGTCGACATTCGTTTGGATCGTAGATAAATCAATATACGACACACTGTTATCATGGTGTATTAGGAACATGTGTTTCCAATAATCTTCACAGAAAGGAGATATATTGTGATCAATTCGTAAAGTTCTCGTCATGATGGCTTATTAATATAATTTTACGAGACATCCAATACACCAATTAAAATGTTGGCCGCCGTATTATGTTATCAGTTATGGTGATGGTGGGAATGTAAATCTCTTAACGAAAACACGTCATAAATAAACATTAAGGTTATGCATGATTTAAAAAAAGTAAAATAATGTTGTTGAACCGTGTTATCTAGTCTATCGTTTAAAAGCTTTTCAAATTGAGTTCTCTTCGATTTTAAGATACTGATATTCTACATAATATATATTATTATTACTGTATTGCATCGTATTCGCATAACAATAAATTGATGTCCTGCATCACGTAGGACGTATAAAAAATATACGCAGGTAAATACTTTTTCATTAAGATAAGTTATTTTATAGGAAAGTTACGACATTGTGTAGAAACGTTTGAATTGATGAATTGGATCTTAAAGCAACTTAGTGCAAATGTTAATACTTTTGGTGGTACTTGGTATGGTGATGTTCATCAAACACTTATTGAAATCTATGCAAGTTAATGTAATATAAAATATATAACGTTAAATCAAAATCTTAATAGCAATACATTTCTAAATAAAGTTTGCATAGTATTAATAAATTACTGGTGTATCTATTAAGCGGAAAGAGTATACTTAAGATTATTGTATTATGGTAAGTATATAGCGATGCTATGCGCGTACATAATTTGTAAAATTTGACATGACTTAATGGCCTATGTACAAAAGTTTTAAAAGTGTGTATTATAAGCTTAATAAGGCACAACCGTTGTATTGGTCATGTTATGATGTTCAGTAGATGGTAAATACCTTCATATATACTTAATTAACATTGATGACTGGGTTATTATAACAAATGCTAGAATGTATGCAGCAGTAGTCAGTGAAGACTACATAATAACTTAGATTTAGCAAACCATGTTTGTCATGATATTATTCCCAAATTAACAATTGTGGTATATGAATATCAAAATTGTCGATAACTAAGTCTTATTTTGGTTAATGGTGTTTAGTCTATGACGATATTACGAAGGATATTGGACGATAATATAAATAAACTCCAATCACTAGCTTGATAAATCACATGTAGCTATGCTGTATGGTTGATATCAAAACAATTATTGACCGTTCTCTAATGCAACTGCTACAGCCATGTTTCATGGTCTGTTCAAACAACAAAATTGTCTTGTGTAAAAGCTAATTGACGAATTGCAAATGTGTATTTATTTACCGGTATGCACCTGCGTGTTTCTCATACAAATACTACCCGGCTATTTAAACTGTTTATTATACATTTCACACACTGCATTAACAATGCAGCTAGTTGGCAATAGAACGAAGTCTGTAAAACGCCTAAAATCATGGCAGCATTGCGTGTAAAGTTTTGGATGACTCAATTTACAATGTTGTGCATATTCCTGATTGAGTGTAGATCGGGTATGTGTGCTGTTGATTCATCCTACCTGGGACACATTTAATGTTAAGGTGAACTGTTATCAATTGTTTTGAAGAGGCGACACCATTTGCTTGTAACAATATATTATCTCCTGATTATTCACTTAAATTGTCTTATGTCTATAGTGAATTCTGACCATGTCCTGAAATTCGAAACAGTGACATTGACACCAGTCTTGCTGAGTATGCTTGCATAACTGTATATGTATCAGACTACAAGAAAATCTAGCAGTCACCGACGTCAACAGTTGTCACACATAAACTTGTATAGAACCTGTATCAGGTTTTTTTTCCCTCTTTTTGGGAAGATAGCCCATGGCTTTGGATATGGGAATTTTATCGGCATTTTCATTAAAATTGGGAAAATAAATTCATTAGCCCTTTTTTCCACACGAAAAGTCCACAGATAAGAGAAATACTTAATTTGATATAACTCTTTATAATCATTCAAATTAAGAAAACAAAATTATATAATACTTTGTTTGAGGTAATTGCATTAAAATTGAGATAAAATACACATTAGACACTTCTTTCTAAAAAAAAAAAAAAAACAATATTTTTTTTTTTTTTTTGGAAATTGGGAATTTTTTGCAACATTTTGGGAAAAAAATATACTTTTTGGGATTGGGAACATAGCCGAATTTCGGCTATAAAATCGGGCCAAAAAAACCCTGTGTATAGAACATGCATGTTTATGCCTTGACAAATCCAACTGTTTTTGTTTTTTGAATTAGCAGTTCAGCGTATCTGAATGTGAACGGAGGGTACTTTGTCTACATCTAAAAACTTATTTTTCTTGCAATTGAAGGAACCATTTATTACGGCATTTTTTATATAATTAATACCACAGGAACTAGACATTCTGACCCATGTGCGACTAATAATAGCTTGATGGTAAATAAACGCGACTTTATATCAATCCCGATTTTTATGCACTGACGTACCAGGTGTTCACTTTTTTTTTTATATAAATTTAGTATTACATTGTATATAATTAATTTGGATTATCGACATTCTCTAAGAATGAAAAAATAATATGTTTTTGTTATAAATGCATGAAATATTGAAAAACTTGAAATCTTTCATAAGCTAATTTGAATGATGAACCAAGTTTGGAAAAGCAAGCAATATAATAAACACAGTTGTGTAGTATAATAAAATTTGTCGCCAGCGGCTAAAATAAGTTCAAAGACCTGCATGATAACATTGTTTTTCATCACGAAATTTGACACAGGTGTGTTTCAACAGTCGTGCAACAGTAACGGAAACGATGGATGCTAATAATGGTATACCAAGCATATTCGTTATATCGTATCAATATTTTCAGCAATTAACATAAAGTGTCTGTGTTTGATTTAGGCAACTTATCTGAAGAGGACCAGATTTTCGAGGGGTTGTTATTCATGTCTAGAACAATATTGAAATTTCGTTTATTGGATATGCGGACTACAAAGCAACAACGTTTCATTGTCACTGTTAGTCATTAATGCAAAGAAAAGAAGATATTAACGCTTGTTCCCAGGAAAGAGAAAACAATTACATGTCATTCATGAATACCAACTTCATGAGTATTTCGAAAGGCCACATTGTAGTTTGACTGATTCACATCACGTAGGTAGCCGCCGATCCGGCAAAATACCAATATTCTACCTATGATTTTTGACATAACGAACATTTATTTGAATCATGTCGTCATGCGAAGTTGACAATATAGATCAGAACATACATTATGAATAAAATAAGTTATGAGATGTCTTAGCAATTAGACAAGATACGCGTTTTCTTTCAGTCACTTGTATAATTACTTTAATTTATTTCATTGGTGTAATAAACCACTAAAAAAAATCACCAAGTTATGTCAACAAAAATTGTCAAAGCAATATTGGTACCAAATTTGACAGAACAAACGCTGGTTATCGGTAGCCGAAAAAGCAATTCGGCTAATAAAAGTTCTGAAAACTATTCACAAATGACAAAAATTTTAACAGTTTCTGAGATAACTTTTTTGAAAAAATGCATTTATACTACTTATATTGAGTCTTGTATTTATTTTTTTATTTTTGACCTTGCGGTCAAGGATAACCCATGAAAGTGCAAGAATTTATTTCCAATGGGGTCCTTTGGTTTTGCTGAAGAGACAGCAAGCAGAAGAGACAGTATTGGGATACAAGGAATCCGGGTGCGATTCCCTAGCTCTTTGCGAATAGATACCTTGGTTCTTTTACGTGCTCAGTGTATAGCACCGATACACGCGAGAATTACCTGGGTTTCATACCAGTACATCTCTAGTTGGGTGGGAAACACGTCAAGCATTTCTGAAATTTCCAGTGCCTCGGCCGGGATTTGAACCGGGGACCTCTGGAATGGTAGACCAGAGTGTTACCACTCGACCACCGCACCACCCGCGAATCTAGTAAATGCATGTGTATTTACATGTAATATGCTACTGGAAAACGGAATAAATTTGTATTCATAGTCTCAGAAACAAATAATGTATCACTCAGAATCCAATGTCACAGATTACACAAAAAAACAAAATACTGACACGATGTCCTAAGCATGTATACAAATATAGTGTAAAACAAACACATAGTTAATAAACTTGATGTCTTCGTATTAACACACACAAGTAAAGTTGGCCATTGCTGTAAAGTCGCGGAAACTTAACACATACATTATCCTTTTAAATTCTTTGACTTTTTATTTTTTTCATTTATTATATTTTTTACTTCTGTTTTGACTTCGAGGAAGATTGATTTCCACGTTCCAAGTCAACACATTTAAATAACTGACGCCGTTTATTCACTTGCACATAACCAACTATTCTAATATAACATTGAATAACTTTGATGAGTAATTTGAAAAACTTGAACATGATAGTGAACTTGTCATGAATGATGTTGAGCATCTGTCTGACCGTTATGAACACGATAGAGCGAATTGATTATATCGAGCAGCAAATCAATATGATAGAAGCTGAACAACTGAAATGTTCATTGCTAATTTTTGGTCTACCAGAACTTGAAAGTGAAACTGAATCACTGCGCGAAGAGTTAGACGAAAACCGTTTTAGTCTATTAGTCGCGAATGAGAACATAAGCAACAGCTGTCTTAAAGGTACAAAATCGTGTCGCCGACCAAAACTATAATAGTTTTAGTGAACTTGAAACACTATGCTGATAAGCTCAAGTTGTTTGTATAGAGAGATATCCTTCGTAATAACAACATTCGTATTGCAAACGACTTGGCTTATTGGCAGAGGCAGCAAATTAAGGAGCTAAATAATCGAGGTTTCATATGTTACTTTAAAATCGGAAAAGTATGTAGGGTTCCTAAGCGCTCAAAGTCAACAGGCGACGAGCGTAGAGAGTTCAAGCGTTGTGTTTGCACATTTGACAATCGTAACCACGAGCGCATCGCCCAACTCAACCATGATACACAGGGCTCCAAGTCTACAAGCGGCGAGCGCAAAGAGTTCAGGCGTGGTGTTCGCAGATTGGAAGTTCGTAACCGCGAGCGCCTCGCCCAGCTCAACCATGATGCAGAGGGGTGAAATACGGACAAAAGCGCAGTAGCACGCACTGAGGCCGATGTCCGTGTTATTGATCCAGTGGACTAGATGTGTGGCCAAGGCCCAATTAACGCTTACATCAAGGTTCGTTTTTTCTCTTGGAACGTTGAAGGGTTACAGAGTAAGGTTTCTTCGTCAGACTGTGTAAAACGTTTTTCAAATTACGACATCGTATCATTCCAAGAGACATGGAGCCAAAATTCTACCTATTGTGAGAAGTATTAAAACGAATGTATGCAATACGAGTGTAATGCAAAACTCTCAACCATAGGTGGCCGCCCAATAGGAGGTGTATCTGTTTTGTACGGCGTACATTTAGCCCACTGGTGAGAAGAGTGTATGACAATTTTGAATTCGGGGTAATTTTGATTCTTGATAAGAACTTATTAGGTCTTGAAATTGATTGTGTGTTTTGTGCATTATATTTCATCCGTAATTGTCGCCCATTTATCAGAATATAAATCAGCATGGTGATTGTTAGAAGAAACGCTTATAAACAACGTTTTGTTAAGGTTTGGTTTAATACTGTGCGGTCTTCACAGGCTAATATGGGACGACACTTAACGCACATTACTTAAACCTCATTTTTCAGAGCCCGGCCCAAATACTACATCAACAGGGATTATTTCACCGAGACATTATATAATACACTATGGCACGTTTTCTGATTCAGCAGGTCACTAACGTTTAATTTATTTCGAATTGATGTTAATAAGAGGGCGCCTCCTTGGATTTTTAGTTACAGGTATTAGTTTTTAATCTTCATTGTAAGCACTTTTTTATGTATGTGAGCGAAATGTAAACAGAAGCCTTAGTCCATTGGTTCGCGTATACAATTTGAATATAAGATGTCACCAATGACAATATGTGTACGTGTGTGTATATATGGGATGCATAAAGGCATAAACTTGAACGTTACTTGTTCCTCAGCTGAGGAAAACATTTTAGCAACAGCATACACGCATGGTCGTATTAATTACAATGATGATTGTAGCAATTTTAATCACTGATTTAATTTGCCTGCAGCCCGTATGGTTTTAATAAGCTAGCTGCCATGTATTTTATGCTTAGTCCAATGTAAATATATTGGTAGGCTTAATTGATAATAATCCACAGAACGTAATAAAATAAAAAAAACAGTGTTGTTTTCTTGTTGAGAATTGAAAAAGGTGTAAATGTACACATGTACATACACATGAATAACATGAACATCTTATGGTCAACTTCTGTAAAACATCTTTTAAAATGTAAAACCAAGCCACAAAACATATAAAGAGGTCTAGTATATGAAATGCCCTCCCCACAATGACGTAATACACTAGTTTTTTGAAATCGCGTTTTGTCCGTCGTTCGCCGTGTGTCGTATTAAGACAATAACACACGGCAGAGCTGGGCCGGACGTCTATATTTTCATCACGTCGTCATTATCCAGGAACCACGATACACTATATAATATATCAGTCATTCGTATAAAACAATGGGTCATAAATACAATGAAATGTATGCAAGATAGTGAAATAGTTTTTTATGAGTGCTTGGAAGGTTGAGCACATTCTTTGGACACCATGGGTAGCGAAATATGTTCCAGGCAATTCAGCATAATGATGCGTACACCTGCCACAAGTTAAAAGGTACAATAAAAACAGAAGTTTCTATCGAGATATCTTGATTTTAAAACATTCTGACATGTGTAAATGCCAAAGATTTTTTTGACAATAACATGTTTTTAAGAAGACATTTCAATAGTTTTGAAGAAATATGGGGGTAAAGTGTGCGTGTTTTTTTTCATATTGTACAGTGTTACTTTAAACCAACACTGCACTTCACAATGAAGGCCAACTTTCGTTCATGAAAAAACATAACGAATAACGGTTGATAACAAAGTCAAGTTTCTAACACAGCGGGCAACCGGCTGTTGCCCTTAGATGTCTACTAGATTCAACCACAGCACAATTAACAGCATGATACCAGCTTTTTCAGTTCACAATGTCGATTACTTTTTATCAAGGAACATAATTATTTTCATCCGTTTATAAAACGATGTATTGGTTATATGAAGTTTGACGGACGTACACAGGTGGTTCATCACAATGTAATATCATAATCGAGGTTTAGTGTATGCAAAACATAAACATTACTCAATTCAATTACGTAACCTTCTAAACCTGTTGATGAATTGAAGAAACTTTAGACGGTTCGGCATCGAAGAATTATCAGCATCTACAGTTTACAATATCGTCGTAGGCAAATTCAGTTCAGGCAATTATTCGGAAGCGATACACGCGAATTGTTTGATGAACTTTAAGGTGGTTACACAATTGATACATTTTAAAATGCACTGTGGCTGCAGTTTCAATATTTGCTTGCATTTTAATATACATGTACCAATTTCACTTCAGAACAAAACAAATCATGGCATTTATTAAAAAACTGGGTTAACAGTATTGTCGCAGTGGAATAAATTAGTTTAGACATATTTGATGTTCTATTAAGAAAATGAATGGAAACATTTTGGCTTATTATTGCTGCTCCATGTTTAAATGTTCTACCCGTATGTTCGCTACAGACACT
The DNA here is from genome assembly GCF_020536995.1 of Dreissena polymorpha. Lineage (NCBI taxonomy): Eukaryota > Metazoa > Mollusca > Bivalvia > Myida > Dreissenidae > Dreissena > Dreissena polymorpha. The sequence goes on from NC_068358.1 coordinate 10,393,714, forward strand.
TTTACATCGTTGCGGTAACAATAAATGTGGTATACACCGATAAATGCTCAGACATTGAAAAGTTGACAGTTGATATAACAAAGAAGTAGGGCAAATTATTAAAGTGGATATGCTATAGACTTTTTATTTCTGAACTACAGTTCGCATGTGACAAATAACAATGGCAAATCACAAATTTATTATTATGTTAAAACCGTACGATACATATGTTGAAATACTCAATTAATACAGTTTATGTTGACCCGATCATTGGTTTTGTACAATAAATGTACGGTAAAAGCAACGAATATATCAATATTTTTCCAAATTGCTTAGCTTACTTAAACCAGTTGTAGTTCTCATACGAGTATGTATCATGCTTTTTCTCTGGCAAAAATGAACTGTCATTCGCGAACATGAAAACGCAATACAATCCAACGAAATATAAAATAGAATTGTTGAAGATTGTCCTACTCAGATGGTACATTTAATAAACTGCATTTGCTCATCTGGCAATATGTAATAAATTATGTTGAATATTAATACTAAAGTATACTTTTATACGTAAAGAAAAAAAGTTATATTTAAAAAAAATGCAAATTGCTATATTAAACACATGCAATTGGTTAACAAATTTCTCATTTGACAATAAGAAATTCAACTTAAATAATTATATGGGAATCTTTTGTTTTAAATTGGAACCAAGCCGAATAACGTCATATAGTTGGGTATTTGTAACGAAATTATTTCCCATTTCCCCTGAGTCAACTATGACAGTTTCTATGATACCCATTAATGACCACATTGTTTGTTTTTTTGTCGCAATTTTATTAATAACTGTAAGGAACTATATAACAATGTTAAATAACTTTATATTGATATTTACTATTTGAATATTATTTAGTCATGTCCCAAATTTGGGACGTCAGACACATAAGATATCAATACTTATACATTTACGTCCAAGTATGCATGAATGTATGTTTTTTCTGCATGTTTATCACCTGTCTATGAATTGTGAAATATATATCTCCACTTATAACTGGCGATGAAATGCTATGAAACAACTGTCATGGAGTCCAACATTACACTTTACGCAGATCCGGGTTGACTTTCCGCCACAATAGGCACACCTTCTCTGTGTGTTATTAGGCGCAATGTAGTGGTCGCGCCTGTCTTGCCTGACAGCAGCCGGTACTCTGCGATTTATGTGCATGACCCTCCCAACCGGACGTCCACGCAAAGCTCGTTGGGAATACCGCATAGGATAAACTTTGTATATTTCCTTCCTGAAATCTAGAAGATCCATGGGTTGGTTCTTATATTTGGCGGATAACCTGTACAGGATCAATGCATTTTGCACACCATGTCCGGGATAAACGCAAACAGTGCCCACCACCATTTCTTTATCCGAAAACCAATTTTGTAGGTGTTGATATTTTGATCCATACGATCAACACCTCCTATACATCTGTTGTATTCCGCAATAACGTTTGGCTGTTGCACTTCTATAATCCTTGTTTCAGGTTTTGACCTACGCTGGACCATGTTTACTGGAATGATTTTGTGGCAGTTCGTGCCCATATATACAAGGTTGTTGTCATTCCATTCCACAATCAGGGCCTGACCATGTTCGTCATAACGATAATCGTACCGGCAACGTTCCATGGTCCAGTCATGAACACATCAGCTTCTTGAAAGTCTGTATCATCTTCAAGAAGATGCAACACATCATTTAGGGTGAGCCTTTTAACAAAACTTTACATAAATGTAGTTGTAAAATAGTATTACATGTATTTGTTTATTTTTACAGACCATACTAAATCTCAATTTTTACACATATGTGCTTAGCGTTCCAAATTTGGGACATCATATTGATAAGTAAAAAGTCAAGGGACAATAAGTAAATACTTATATTTCCATTAGTGTATAATATAAAAATCACATATTTCAATATTCCAAATCAATAATTTTGACTTTATTACAAAAAAGTAATTGAGCATAAATAAATACATACCTTTATTAGACATTGTCAGTCCCAGAAAAATTTGCCCCTTGTCAAAAATGCAGCCTTATGAATGCATGAAATCTATTTCTGTTTCATCTCAAATTGGTGTTACCTGTTACAAAGGGCTGATAGCACAGCCACATAACAGAGATAACTGTATAGTTATCACTGAAATAATTAACACTGACCAGATTTCCTAGGTGTCCCAAATATAGGACGCTAGACATTAATGGGTTTAAGAACGTTAAATTCATTAACTGCCGCCATATGAACAAAAAACGTTTTAAATATAACCAAAATAAGAACATTTAACACACAGAAAACGGCATTGGTGAAAAACCACATCAGGCTTGGTTGGTAGAAATATGCGGAAAATTACAAGGATCATTCTAGAAGAAAAGTAGAAAATTGATTCATATACAACAATTTTGTGTAAAATAACGTGTTTTCAATTGCCAGAGCGAGTCATCGAGACAGTAGCATTTATATTAAGTAACATGTAAACAAAAATTAACTGATAACCGACATTTATTTGTCTTCGTAAATCTATATTCCTTGTGCACATAGTATGCAGAAGACGAATACGAATTTACCACACGTACAATTAAAATGAATGTTTTTTTTTTCTATAATTAACCTTATTTTCAGCTTGTTGGTTGCTATGTCGACTAGCAATATTCTGGATGCAAAATCAATATTCTTGGTATCTTAGGAACAGATGTGTTTAATATTGTTAACGGAAAAAAAATCGGATCAGTTGGTTCAGTCCTCTTGAAGAATACCTATAAATTTGATTTGCAGTGAAGTACACAACATAAATGTAGGGGTCGATTAATTTTGTTATCAGAAAAGGCGATGGGTGTTCCAGTAATTCTCTTTTCAAAAATACACTTGCTATCCGATTGCTGTCGATGGAGCTTTTCGTGTCTGTGAAAACGTTGATTTAAAAATTTCTTGATATATTCGTTGAAATGGATGGTTTAAACTGAAAATCAAAAAGCAAGTTAAGGAGTGTAACGTTTATAATGTATAGGTTGTTTTTCGCTTTTGAAAAGTGTCAATTTGTTTTTTTTACATGCGTTATTTTATTTGAAATATAAATATTTTTTTTGAAACGAGTTATATCAGTACATTCCTGAAAACGAATCAGTATTCAACATCTTCAATCAAAGAATACTGATTTTATAAATAATTGCAAATATATATATATACATATATATATATATATATATATATATATAAATTGATATAGATTATGAGGCAAATGTGGTTTAACATAAAATACATGATTGCTTATATACTTTTTATATAGTAATTAATTCCAAAATTAGAAATCGAACGCTCGTTAAATGTTTATCATGATCATAAGTTTCATAATAAAAATATTTGTATACGTGTTTTGTATTTAAGAAATTCTTTTCCGCGCATTCCGAACAGCTCACGTAAATAATATATAGCACTTCGGTTGATGCATTTCGTAAAGAAAATACAAAAACAGCTCACATACCATAACGCAGAGGTCATTATTGCTGAACACTTGTACTAATAGAGATTGTATTAGATAATATATTAAGAATCAGTTATGTTTCTAACTTAATAAACAATGCTTATACCTTCTCACGATTTATTCATTGACATGATATCAATTAAAAAAAAATTTTTGTATTCTTCTTTAGGGTCACATTTTCCATCTAGAGACACAGGATACTACACATTAGTTAAAAGATATTTAACGTGTCTACCAACATAACGTATACTTCCGATGTGTTCTGTCGGATGAAAACAAAAAAATTGTTTATTACGTTTTGACTGCCATAATGCAGATGTGTTATGTGTAAATAACACTAAAAGGCGAGTGTGTGGTGCATGATATGCATTCAACACGAAATAAATAGCAAGTGATATTTGAATTACATTTTCTGAGTGCTTGTCTCGTAGGACATATCATTACATCTTCAATATTTGTATAATAACTTTGCTTGTTTATATTTGGGATTTTGGGTTGAAACTACAGCCCGATCAGTTTATGCTGTTGGCATAGTTGTGTTTACCATATGTATCGTTTCGTAATTTCCAGTACCCTGTACTTGCAGTATCAATGCATAGCTTCACTTAACCATAGCATAAAAATGTATGAAACGTATGAACTATATATAATCAATACACAATGTTGAAATAATTTTCAATTTTTAGTGACTTATAAGCTTTTTAGTTGTGCACTTATTAAAACTACGAAAACCAAGGTTATGCTTGGAAAGTGCGGTCGCTGCTCAAATTGCATAACGTCATATACATTTACCTACTAAGACTAGCTTCATATATATAACTAAATCAATATCATAACAATTTAAAAGAACAACAACATTAAGCATCTGCTTCAATTGTGTGTTCATATACATATAAATACATACAACGGACAAAGATCATATGCTCAAAATACTACGTATCGTGAAAATAGGAACACGTCATTAAACCAATGTGTATAGTACAAACATATCCTATATATCAAATATAAATTGATTTTATCTATAATTAACATGTGTTTAGGTGCACGTCTTCATACTTTACATATATGCGCATACAACGTTACATTTTCACTGTGTGACGTTTTTGGCATGGACCGAACTACTAATGTGGTACCTGTTTAATGGGCAAAGCATATACTATACATATCAATGTACGGGTTATGAGATAACGCTTAAACTAGTATTGTATCAATATTCTTAATCCATCACAACGGACACAAATCTAATGCAAGGCGCATACGTATAAAGGAACATGTACATATTAAAAACAGATATAAACAGAGCAGACCAGCAACACGATTACATCTTTAATATTTGAAAATAATTATATGTAAGCAGTATTCAGTACGCAGTATGCAAAATGATTTAAGATTTGTCAGTGAATCGCTTTTCATGGCCTTTTCTGGTCATAACACGCTTTGTTACTGTTATAAATATTTATTTTCTTTTACTTTGATACAAATCGATCATAGTGTTGTTTTATATTTGCTAAATGCTTTAAAATAACAGAACAGATAATTTATTACGACTTGCACTTATACATCGTCTTCATAATATGTGTACATATGATAGAAATGGTCTTGTGGCAATACATGTGTAATGATATATATTTAAATACATAAATTTCAGTAACAATATACATTTATAAAGTAGTAAGCAGAGAGGATGTAATCTAGTATATTCAAATAAATACATTTCTGTAACAGTATACATTTATAAAGTAATAAGCAAACATTATGAACAAAAAGACTAGTGTAATCCATCGACAATATTCAACAGAGTTTTTCGAAGTAACACAGCTTCTTTGATGTATATGGAAAGTTTTATAAGATCTTCTCTTTGACACGATTTCCTAAGTTCTAAAAAGGTAAATACAGATGGATTTGTATGATATGTAACTTTGATGTACTTTTTCAAACTGTTGTGAAACTTGAACAAACAAGTACAAAATGGTATTCGTCTTTGATGTCCCTTGTGTTACAGCAAAGGCAATACCTTTTTTCTCGCAGGATTCGAATTCTACCGAACCTTCCGGTTTGTATCCTTAAAGGATTACTTAGAGTCTGAGTCGACTAAAATACAATCATAAGCTTCTAGGTATAATATCTTAATATGTTAAGTATTCAAAACTTAGTTTATATTCCTTATATCACATCAAAACTTGACTTTGTAGCGACCTAAACCACTCTTGTTTAAAACAATCAATAACTCTATTTTTGAAATCACATACAAACGTGTTTTCATTCATAAAAGCGTAGTTTTCGAAAACAAAAGTAAACCCATAAGCATTCAAAAGTTTCTTTATATTTGTTATCCAGTTTTATAACCTTTTTGGTAATCTCTTAGTGCATCATAATAGACTGTGCGTAAAATAATGTTGTCACTATTAACCACTTTTAACCAAAATTTAAACAATCGTACATATCTTTGAACTACAGCGAAAATTTACTAAGTTAACCGTAAACACCTGCTGTACAAGTATTACTCCTAACCTGCAATATCCGTTTACAAAATTAAGATGAATGCGATCAATTTCTGTTGACTTTGTAAAGCCCCATATTTCTCAAGAATAATTGATGATAGGCGACACAAATGCGTCAAATAATTGACGAAGAGTTTTAGGCTTAAAATCAAACTGTTGACAACAATAAAAGGTTTATTTTTTTAAGGATTTACCAATGAGATGTTCAAAATTAGGCCAAAATTTCCAATATAGTAAAAACACATCCTAAATAGTTAAAATCATTGATCACCTAGATGGTTTGGCTATTGAAGGTCCAGGTTTCCGAATGAAGCAGTCCTCCCAGTTTCCGAAACACCATAATCTTAGTTTTAGAAGTATTAACTTGTAAGCCCCATGTATCACAGTATGTGTACAAACAATCTAGATGGGCTTGTATTTTTTCAGAAGTGTTACCAACAATAGCCATATCATCTGCAAATAATAACACAATCAAAACAATCTAATCAATATGTAAGCCAGACTGTATGTCACTTTAAAATAGTTCAAGGTCTTCAACGAAAAGGGAAAATAGGAGAGATGACATAACCTCCCCTCTACGTAAACCAACAGCGTAATTTAAATAGTTAGAACACGATCTTATACACGATTTTACTTTGTCGTACATGTCTAGTATGATTATAAGTATTTTACCGTCTATACCTTGTTTATATAATTTTAACCAAAGTGCGTTACGAACTATGGAATCAAAACATTTCATCATGTCCACGTATATGACATACAATCTTTTATTCTCGTTAAAAAATTATTAACGAACGAATGAAAAAATTAATTTCATATGTATAACACGATAATACATAATGTATCAGAACCCACACCCGAGATCTACAACATATAGTAACGTTGTACTGGCAGTGCCCGGCATTTATAATTTTATAGGTATATTATTCAAAACGAGAACAGTAGTCTAAAGCGTCAAAATTTTTTGTCACAAATGTTGCGGACATGTATTTATCCAAGTTATGGTTTTACAAAAATGATATTATACATATGAATGTCTGTGCAATGCTTTATACTGAGAATATGTCTGTTTGTGAACAAACCCTCTTAACGTTAATAATATCAGCTCACGAATGCCATTCTCCTGAAGCTAATTGGCTAGATTTGAAGTCATGAATATATAAGAATTTAACTGCAAGCTGACAATCACGGATTGCAAACACCGACTTAAAATCTTTTCCCATGAAACATGACATAGTCAGATATGTTTGCCTTTGCAGTCAGAATCGATTCAGAACAGTTTTTTTTATAACTTTCAGATTCCGTTATCCATTTAAGGATTGACTTTAATTTGTGTTGCGTTCAAGCGATTAGGACCGAAATTGTCAAACTGGCAATTCAATCATTTGCGTAAATACGCACAAACCTTCAACATATGGTGTCACATCAACAAATAAAATCACCACTAGTAAAAGACAAACAACATCAACAAATGGCATCACATAAACAAATGACATCACCACTAGTAATACGCAAACAACATCAACAAATGGTATTACATCAACAAATGACATTACCACTAGTAATACGCAAACAACACCAACAAATGGTTTCACATCAACAGATTACATCACAACTTGTAAACACGTTCTGTCACATATATATTTTCAGACGTATTGTTATACAGTCTGCTGTATTGCATTTGCGTCTAGGCGGAATGAAATGGTCATGTTTATTGATTAACGAACATAAATCACGCGAAAACAGCATTGGTCAAATGCGCAACTAAGCAAACAAACATCACGTCAAAATTATAATCTGCATAAAAACACAACAAACATATTATATAATATTATTAAGAAGCCAATGATTATGTATGGCCTGCACACGATTATAAATTCTTACCCTTTCCCTATTATTAAAAATATGAACAATAAATATATATTTAAACCTACGCCAGGAATCAACTCAAACGAGAAGCGCAATAGGTTAAAATATGACTGACGCTATATTCTCTAATTGTGTAAACAAGCCAAACGGCAATTAAAATTATAGTGCATTTTAATAAATATTGTTTGCCAATACATGTTTAAAAAATATATATATGAATGCATACCTTTAATACGTACAATGTACTTATTTATAATTGTGTTCTTATATCATAATATAATACAATAATAATTGTCCTATACAGTTTTACACATATTAATAAGAGCACTTAAAGCATTCTTACGTAATTTATAAATAATTCTAGTTTATGGAATAATATAAATGATACTTTCAGGTTGATTAATTGCTATAAACTAAAATTTATAAGAGATATGTTTTACACTTAATGTTATTAATCAAATAATCTAATCATCTTCGAATTATATGAATTTATCATTTTTGTAAGAATACTGCGTTTATATTTTTGTTCGCAACTTTGGTAAAGATATTTAAATCAAAATTGCATTGTAAAACGACTCCATGTGTCAAGAAACAAGTTTTCAATCCACTGAAAGTTTGCAAAAGTAAATGTCTATTTGGTAAAATCACTTGATGTAACGTATCATCATGCAGACATGTTAAAATGTGTAAAAAGAAAACAAAATATATCTGCAATTCCATTTATTTTCTCATGTAATAATTTCTTTGTGCAACGCAATAAAAATTATGATAATGTACACATACACATAGTAATTAGTGTTTTACAGGCTTAGAATGATGTATTCAAATCAATGGATGAGAAATTCATCTCATTAGCAAATTCAATAAACACAGGCAAACGGACCGCACGCTAATTTAAAAAAGAATGAAGTCGGTGTAGGGATGTAATATATTTCTTCTCTTTTTTATTGATTGAATATTGAATGTGATAAATGGCATATTACATTATTAGCGAATACGATCGAACGATATTTAAAAGATAAACAAAACAGTGACAATCCAGTTACAAGGTTTAAACCAATAGTTATTATTATAAGCGTCTTGACTCTAGACTCATTGTAACGTTAAACACACTAAAATAAAATACGATGTGTGTCATTACAAAATGAAGAATAAAAAAGTGGTATGTTAACGGCTGATTTTTATGAAGAGTTAAGAATTAACAAATAAACTTTTTTCTCGTGTCAAAATGAAAAACGTGCTTATTAAAATCAAAATTTCGCATAATAGTTCTAATCAGAAAGAAACATTCATTACCGACGCTGTGCGCCATAACATAGGATAATACTGTCCATGGTTTTTAGCGAACCTCGTCATTATAAATTATATCAAGAAATATATTTGAAAGGCTACACATCTTCTGGCATTATAAATATATCACCAACATGATATACCTACATGACTTAACTCTGATACTTCATGTATATAGCGGACTACTTTTTTCATTGGAACGTCGGTTAAGGGGAAAATACATGCATGGCCTCGCGAAAACATGGCCTCGTGTTCTTTGATAGTCAATAAGATGCGGTTTAAAAACAATATAAACATATGCGTATTTGTATAAACGCTCGTTGCAAGAGTGTAAACTTAATTTGTGTTCAGCTCTGAAAAGCTTTCTTCAATAAAGGAATTGGTAACAGAAGTCAGCACAGAACACACGCCGTGCGGTTTATCCATTACACTGAGAAGCATATTAGCTTCGTGGAAAAAAACAAGATGGATCACCTGTAGGTTAATGGATATTTATGCAATGTGCACAATAATGTTGGCAATAAGTATATATAGGCAGACAGACTGCTTTTGTTGTGTGTTTGTTTAGTTATAACTAGCGTTTTACATGTGTTTTATGGAAAAAATATTATCAAACAAACATGTTCGGGTATCACGCTACACGTATACATGAACAACATGTGAAAATATAAATCTAATTATACTCTTTGTATACTGCAAAAGGCTAGTTTTTTTCAATCTATATAAAAAAATAAGTTTTTTTATTAATGCAAAAAATTATAAAGCGGCTAAAAGGTATTATTTGTAAAATATGTAATAAGATGTTCAAGTAGACCGGTTTTATATGAATGTACCTATAACAGTTAGAATGATAAACTATATGCATGCATTTTTGTAATATATAGCAAGTGGTCCGAATGCGAATCTAATAGATTTTTTTCGCTTTTTCGCTTCATTAGATTAGCTGATAATCGGATAGTTATGCAACAGGACATGTTTTTAATTTGTCAATTAGGATAGCAATCGATAAAACTTTTGATATGCTTATTGTGTCCAAAATATAGAGAATACTAGGTAAGCGTTGAATACAGAGAAGTTTATGTTGCGAGGCTTAGAACGCCGGAGCAACATAAACTTCTCTGTATTCAACGCTAATCCTAGTATTCTATTTATCCCATTTGATTTTTTCAACGTGACATTTAACATAAATAGATCTAATAACCTTAACAATAATTTTAATTCAGTCATAAAAGCGCTTAAAATCTAACAAATGTAACCATGCGTAGTGATATAGTATGATATACATGTATTTGTTCTGGTACGCAAAATATTCTTAAAAAAATTCACACACAAACTGTAAAACAAGTAAAAATATCACCATATGCCTACATTCAATTTTACGCAGTATGCGAATTTTAATACATTACGACCGCGAAAAGATGATTTTACTTTACTATAATTCATTTTATTTTCGAAAGAAAATGATCAAAATCCAATATGGCGGCGATTGCTCCTTACAATATGCTGTCGATGTCAACATACATGTAGGCCTACACCATCGACGACCTTGTTCTGGCTACCATAACTTTAAATGTCGCTTTTTATGATTTTTGACTGGCGCGACTTTGTACAGGTCTGTCAGTACTAAATAAACTGTACGCTGAAGTTTCTTAAGCTATCGACGACCTTGACAATTTTGACGAGTAAACAGACCATTGCAGCGACTGACACTTTATTTGACAAAATATACAGGGCAATACGTTTTCCGACTTCGGACGACGAATTTAAGGACGCGCAGAACGTGTTTTTTATATAATGTTATGGGTATGCCGTGTGTGATCCGATGCATCAATGGCGCCCATGTCAAAATCATTTCCCCGAGAACAGGGAACGACAAAAGTACAAACAAAAATCAAAACACGTAAGAACTAGTATCTTACCTTTAATTATCCTTTAAAATCCATCTAAAATCCATTTAACTCAATAATTGACGATTTTGCATCTAGGGTCTTTAATAATTATTTTAGCATAGTTAAATAAAGACCCTTATGCCATTCTATCACTTTATTCAAGTGAGTTTAGGAACGCGATAAACTTTCTTCTTCGTCACACGCTACGTCATGTACTCTACATTACTGCTGTTCAAATGAACCGGAGCAGTTTATCTAATAATAGCCGTTGGTAAACTCGGTTGCATTTGCAGATTTCTGCATACAAACATAATTATGTTTAAACTTGCACAATGTTTTATTTATCTATGGTAAATGCCCTTATTGTACGAAAAAATAATTTAATATATAAATACACAAAGAATGGAAAACATTCCAGTACACAACAGATAAATGAGTAGAAAATACCCGTGTACAAAATGGGACGTTCCCAATTCCAGTGTGATGCTATTTTTACCATACTTTACACAGCTCTATGCCTAACGTGAATTAAATAGGCAAGCAAACATAGCAGATTATTCATGAACTGTGCGAATGGTTACATTCGTTAGATTTTAAGCGATTTTAAAGAATTAATTAAAATAATTTTTAGGCTAAGGTTATTAGATCTAGTTAAGTTAAATGTCACGTTGAAAAAAAATCAAATGGTATAAATAGAATACTAGGATTAGCGTTGAATACAGAGATGCATACATAATATGCACATTTTCTTCTAATGGGTGACCTTAAAATTCGATAAATGAACCAAACAATATCGACCTAATTTTAGCGCATATCGCATGACGTCATTTAAAAAGTAGTCCGTGCACGCGACAGGTATATTCCACAGTGTTGAATACAAGCAAGTATATTCCACAACGTGTTATACCGTCAATGTCGCGGTGAAAATGGGATAAAAGGCTAATCTAATGTGTTTTCGCCTTTTTAGCTTCATTAGATTAACCGATTATTGGATAATATTGTGACAAGTAAACGTCCTAAAAATCAATTATAGATACATAATTGTAGTGATGCTATAAACATTTGGTATCCTTGATTAACTCTTTTTTCAAGGTAACCACTAACATGTAGAAAAACGTTATCATCTTGGATGTAGTTGCATGAAGACACAATCATATTGTTCAGCGATGCTTAATGTATTGATACAGACAGTCCAGGCGTGGATAAATTTTATCAAATTGTCAAACATCAAAATTGCAAAAGAATGCATTCTAGATCACCCTCGAAGTTATAGTGTGTCTTTTTTTTAGTGGTGATAATGATTTTGACCATAATGTTGTTGTTTTTCTTGGTGTTATTGTACTGTATACGAATATGTATGTAGTAATTTTTTGTAAGACAAACAAATTTTCTCTCACAAGTGCAAACGCACGCACGCAATCACGCACGCACGCACGCACGCACACACGCACGCACGCACACACACACACACACACACACACACACACACACACACACGCACTAAGACAAACACACACACACACACACACACACACACACACACACACACACACACACACACACACACACACACACACACACACACACACACACACACACACACACACGCACACGCACACGCACACGCACACGCACACGCACACGCACACGCACACGCACACGCACACGCACACACACACACACACACACACACACAATTACTCCGATTGTTAGCTAATTATCAGATATTTATGCTACAGGATACGTGTTTAACTTGTCAAATAGTATGCATTTACTATAGATCTAATGCAGATTTGCACCAAGTTGTTAAAAATGTAAACAGATAAATGATTAGATGGCAAAAGATTAAACTGGTAGTATGTTATTTGTACCCAAAATAAGACTAGTCCAATGTGTTATTAATCATTTTAGCTGCATTAGGTTAACCGATTATCGGATATTATTGCAAACTTTCTATAAATCAATTATAGATAATATTTATAGTGTTGTTACATATATTTAAGTGAATTTAACTACGATTTGTTGACATCTTTGATTAACTTAATCTTTTAAAGTAACCACTAACATATGGCAAAACGATATCATCTTGGATGCAGTTGCATGAAGACACAGTTATAGTGTTCAACGGGGCATAATAATTGATACATACGGTTCTTACGTGGAGAACTTTTACCAAATTGTGAAGCCTCAAAATTGAAAAAGAATGTATCCTAGATCACCCTCGATGCTATCGTTTTTTTCAGTGGTGATAATGATTTTGATCATAGTGTTGTTGTTTTTCTTGGTGTTATTGTACTGTATACGAACATGTATGTAATTAGTCTTCTTTAGAGAAAAACAAATCGGCTCGCACAAGTGCAAATACAAACCCACACGCGCACACACGCACGCGCATACACGCACGCACGCACGTGCACACACGCACGCACGCACGCGCACACACCAAACACACACACATTCACACACAATACCGCGTGCACACACGCACGAACGAATGCACGTACGCTTTTCTGGAATTTTTATACGTTTGCATCCATAGATAGGCATCCATATAAGTTGAGCTTAATGACTAATAGAAAAGAAAAAATGACAAAAGTAACAAAACCACGCAAAATAAATAATACACTCACATTGAACATGAAGTATATATGTGTATGAGTATATATGTATATGTATATATATACATATTTACACTCATGAGCTAATTATATTCCTTTTTTTATAAATATTTCATTTATACAAAAACTAACGACCACGCACTATTGTTTTATTATACATGTTATTCATGTCTTTAAACTCGTTTTTAACACAACTCTCTCATCTTAATAGGCAAGATCCATTATACATTATCCATTATTTCTTTTTACTTCTTCTTTCTATGGAATATTCATCTGTTTGTATCCCTAATTTTTGTTTTCTATTTTTGTTCGTATGTGTAAACATCTTATGTCTTATAATAGAGACCAACTGGATATGTTTAAAAAAAGAAACTAACTGGACAAGCACACACAAACTATCATTTACATCACCCTCCACCTTTTTAAATGATTAAATTATGTACTTTAAATGCTAAAGGGCTAAACAACGAAGACAAACGCATTAAAATCTTCAAATGGTTAGACGACAAAAAATATAGTATATGCCTTTTACAAGAAAGTCACTTGACACATACTTTAGCACAAACCTTAAAAGATGAATGGGACGGCGAAATTTATCTTAGTGGAGAACATACAAATAAACAAGGCATTGCCTTTCTGATAAAAAACAATATAGGGGTCACAGTCATTAACTTTAAGGAAATAATAATTGGCAGACAAGCAAGTATAGATATCAAAATACACGAAACACAAATAACATTAATCAACGTCTACGGCCCTAACATAGACGATTCCACATTTTACGAAACATTACAATCCTTTATAATCAATAACCAAGATAAAAATATTATAATCGGTGGTGATTTCAATACTGTCCTGAATCCATTATTAGATAAAAAGAATGGAAACCTTTATACTCATACTAAAAATAGAAACATTTTAAACAACATAATTGAAAACTACAATATGATAGATATCTGGCGAACGCATGTACCCAAACGAAAGCAAATTCACCTGGCACTCAAACACAAAACCAACACTATTTTGTAGATTAGACTATTTTTTAATATCTGAATCACTTTGCAACATAATTGACACATGTAACATAAAACCAGGGTTTATGACTGACCACTCTCTAGTTGAACTTAAACTGCACAATATACAACCTGAAACAGGCCCAGGATACTTTAAAATTAACAACAGCATCTTATTAGATACACAATATCAAACACAAATAAAACAGGAAATATTAAATACAGTTCAAAATAATAAAGATGCAAACCCAAACACCTTATGGGAAGTAATTAAAGGAAATATACGTAACACAACAATTAGATACACATCATTTAAACAAAAAGAAACACACAAACTTGAAAATGAAACCATCAAAACCATTGAAACACTTGAAAAACAATTGCATCAAACAAACACAAATGATACCACCGACATTGAAAATGAAATAACTTAAAAAAAAACAAATATTAGATGGAATTTATCATACACATCTCAATGGAATAATACTAAGAGCGCGTGCACAGCATGTTGAACACAATGAAAAAAATACAAAATATTTCGCAAACATTGAAAAACGTAGAAGTGAACAAAAAACTGTACACAAATTAGTAGTCAATGGCAAAGATATAACAAACAGAACTCAAATACTAGAAGAACAACGTTTATTTTTCGAAACCCTCTATAAACGAAAAAATGTTGAAAATAACACCCTTTTTAAAAAAAAAACATCACGCTTTAAACCAGGAGGAAAAACAACTGTGCGACGGATTGCTTAATAAATATGAATGTGGATTAGCTCTAAAAGAAATGCAAAATAACAAAGGCCCAGGATCTGATGGCATCACAATCGAATTTTATAAAATATTCTGGAATGATATAAAAGCACATCTAATTAATTCACTTAACTATTCATTTAACAACGAAAACTTAACTACGCTACAAAAACAAGGTATTATATCACTTATTCCAAAACCCGGAAAAAACTTAGAATCCTTAGCAAACTGGCGCCCGATTAGTTTACTAAACAATGATTATAAAATTGCAACAAAAAGTATAGCAAACAGAATAAAAAAAATATTACCATCAATCATTTCAAAATCTCAATCTGGTTTCATAAAAGGACGTTACATTGGTGAAAACGTTCGTCTTATCCAAGAATGCATAAACTATTTCAACAATTCAAATAATCCTGGTCTAATATTCTTTGCAGACTTTGAAAAGGCATTCGATTCGCTTGATCATTCATTTATGTTCTCTTGCTTAGAAAATATGAACTTTGGTGAAAGTCTCATTCAATGGGTCAAACTATTCTATACCGATATTAACAGTATAATTATTAATAATGGCTTCTTTTCGAACAGTTTTAACATCGAACGAGGGGTTCGACAAGGATGTCCACTCTCATCATCGCTATTTATTATTTGCATCGAGTATCTATCACATCACATCCAATCAAATAAACACATAAAAGGCATATCACTAGAACCTGACGAAGAAATCAAACAATCCCTATTTGCTGACGATGCAACTTTAAATGACAATTACGATTCTTTCCATAACCTAATAGAGTCGCTAACCCTTTATGGAATGACATCGGGTCTTAAACTAAACAAAAGTAAATGTACTGTGCTTCGAGTAGGTAAATTAAAACAAAGTAATGTTTAATATAAAAAAGAAATGAAATTTAATTGGACATCCGATGAAGCCACAACGTTAGGAATTACTTTCACAAATAATGAAAAGGATACAGTTCTTAAAAACATACTACCTAAATTACAGAATTTTAAAAACTGCTTAAAAGCATGGCATCATCGTAAACTTACACTAATCGGAAAAAACACAGTATTGAAAAAGTTTGCACTTCCTAAATTGATATATGTTAATTGATAACAGTTCTCCCAAATCCACCAAATAATGTTATTAACGATATAAAATCAGCAATATTTAACTTCATATGGGACGGTAAGCCTGATAAAATAAACAGAACTCAGTTAATTCAATCTGTAGAAAATGGAGGTATCCAATTAACGAACATTGACTCATTCTTGAATGCAATTAAATGCAGCTGGGTTAAAAGATACCTAGATAATACCAATACGAGTAAATGGAAATTATTCTACCAGAAAATCCTAAAAAAATATGGTGACTCCTTAATCTTTGAATGTAACATCAGCAATACTATCTTACATGACATTGCAAACAAAAACATATTTCTGTCTGGTGTTCTATCAGCGTGGAGTGATGTCACTCATAACTTAGAAACCCAAACCAGCAGTAAAACAATTCTATGGAACAATAAAGACATAACTTCAAACAATAAGACGTTTTTCTATAAAGACTGGTTTGAACGAAGCATTAAATATGTCGACCAATTATATGACTACAGAATTAAGGATTTCTACTCTTTTGATAATATATGCTACATATACGGAATACCTTCAAATAATTTTCTGAAGTACTATACCCATACATATTAAATCTGAAATCAATACAAATAATACACCATGTACTCAAACAACATTTGTAGAAAACATACTTGGAAGAAAAAACAAAACAAATAAAATATTTTACACACTACAAATTACAAACCCTACAGAAAACTCCAAAATCCAAAATAAATGGCAAGTCCTTTTTGAAGAAAATGAACTTAATTGGAAACACATATTTACCATGCCATATAAAGCAACTATTGAAAGCACACTGAGAAATTTTCAATATAAATACATCCATAGAATTATAGCTACAAATAAATATCTCTTTAAATGCAAATTATCTAACTCAAATATGTGTGACTTCTGCAGTGAAAACATTGAAACTATAGAACATCTTTTTTGGGAGTGCAAACACATCCAGCCTATTTGGAATCAATTAATATCTTTTCTTGAACAACATCAACTTAACGTTAAACTATCTTTCTTAAATGTAAGTTTCGGAATTAACTCATTGAAATCAATAGACTGTAATAATATTGTGAATTTTATGGTTATATTGATGAAATATTTTATCTTAAACATGAAGTACAAAAAACAAGTACCAAATTTTAATTGCTTTGTCCATAGTCTTAAACTAAAAATCCAGATTGAGAAAGAAATAGCCCTCAGTAATGACACATTACAAATCTTTGAACAAAAATGGAATCGGATTAAATTCTCATAATGTTTTGTCCACTTATATACATTTTCCTCTAATGTTAGTTTATCTCTCTAAAATAGTTTTGTTTATTTTTTTTTTTAATTTTTTTTTTTTAATCTGACAAGATCATTGTGAATATAAAACAAAAAACACAAGTCCAGTATGCTTTCTTCCAACTTTATACAACTCATCATTTTTCATAACTATTACTCTGTTGTGCTTTTCTTTTCTCTCTAAAAAAAATAAATATATATTAATATATCTTGTAAAACATGTCTGAACTTTATTGCTTTGTATATCACGATGTTGTATGATCATATACATGTTTACATTGTATGTATGATATTGAATAAAAAAAAATCTAATTATATGAAATAATCTACAGTATTATTTCTATCACGAAACGCACATTTTTACAACGTTGAATACATTTTTAGTTGTGACTTTATATGGGAATAAGCTTGTAAAAAAACATGTTCGTCAAATGGTGGACATTATTTTTGCAGGCGATATATAATTGATTAAATTATCATTAAGTGAATGTGGCGGTATTCACTGAAGTTATGTCAATGCTTTATATTCATTCATAATATTCAATCCATATTTATTAAATCATTATCAATTATTGTATTATGGTAGTTTGTTTTAGCAGCCTAAAATAAATGTCAAAATCAAATGTAACATGTGGTTAAAACATGTATTTAAAAAAAAATTATAATCCTACACTGCTTACTTTATCACAAACGAACTCAATCTTAACAATCAATGTGATTTTTTATTATAGTCAGGATGCCTTTACACAGAATCCTTTTTTATCATCGGCATTACAGACAATCATTAATTTCTATATGAACGAAACTACGGCAGTGAATTTAATTATTTTTTTTATTATTTCTATCGTGTGACCGTACAAGATGTAAATGTATGCAACAAACAACGGGAGAATAAGAGGGTTATCGATTACTTGAGCGCGATAAAATGTCGGTTTCACATTTCGTAGGTTATGGACGTAAACTTTATTCCCGCTGTGTGTTCCAATAAAAACAGACGATTGTAAGTTAATTAGATTAACACGTTGATGCAAGGTTGTGTATGTACAGTATCCGGTACAGCACGAATAAAGCTATAGAAGATGTTTCAATTTCTTATATAAAAAATTGAAGGCAATACTATTTGACTTACATATGATGTCTTTTGATTTTCAGTATTCCAATATTCGCATGTAGAGTTGATCGATATTGTTTAAGTCGCTTCAGATCAAAATTTCCGTTGGAATATGTTTAAAAAAAGCTATGTAAGGTAAATGCCGTAAGGCATAGAGTTGATATATAAACATTACGTGTTTGTAACAACATCTGGACATTCAATCAGCTTTATTGCTGATGGGTTTTTGATACGTTTGGAATAGTACACATTGTTTATATATTGTATATGTTGTTAGCATGGAAATGAATTTTAATGTCAACAATTGTAATGCATTTAAAAGAAAGATATAAAGATTTAAGGATTCTTTTAGTCTAAAACAATATAAAACAACGGTATGAAAATGTATATTACTTGTATATAACTCCTCGATGAGATTAATTATATCTTGTACATTATCACAAAACGAACAATTACTGAGCTCATTGAATAAACCAAAATAAAGACAACCTGTGTCAGTTCATGTGTTAATCTTAGCAGATATACACATTTAAGTGGAACAAATCCTTTTATATAAATCAAACATACAAATAATATGATACGTTTTTACTCAGTGAGAACATGTACTAACGTTTACATTTGAAACATATAATATAACCACGTATATATAAAAACATATTATAATATGTGCTTTATTTGTTAAGAACGTATTATGGTTTCATTACTGCTATTTAATGTTATTTTAAATCACAAGTACCATTTGTATCCTGTCTTCGTCATAGTTTACTTTTAATATTTGTTAATTGATATTATTGTCGGTTTTGTACTCGAATCATTTCACTTTAAATTTTTGACACACTGTAGAGTTCTTTATGAAAAATATGTTGTTGTGTGTATTACGCGATTGTTGATAGTTTGATTAAACTTTTATTGTTTTCATATTCAACGAACAGTTTACTATTTACAATGTCACTTTAGATGTGAGTACATGAATCTAACAGTCAAACATATTGACAAAATATATGCAGGTTCCCCAGACATTAATGTTATTGACCACTGGAACTTATTTGTATAAAGAAAGCATCATTGCAATCACTAGCTATCAAACGATATGTTTATCGTATTGAAAAGCTATTCCGGCGTATAACCTCATGAAGACAAATTGTTTGTGGCAAAATAAATTATATTTACGAAGAGTCGCATTTTTGATCTTCGAAGCTGCGTTTTTTATTTCAATAACTAATTAGAATTCAATATTTAAATTGAGAAGGCAGATAGTTCACTCGTAAAGACGTCAGCGCAATGTGGTCTGCAATAATTTAGTCATTTGCTGAGTTCATTACAAGAAATCAACTACTGCTCTCGGTGGTTTCCGAATAGATATATCTTAAGAACATTTAACACAGTTATGTATGTGTAGCTTTTTACTATGAACACACGAATTGTATAAATATTTACATTTATAAATATCAGAAGTACTAATTAAATTCAATGCTGTGTTGGTTAATCAGTTATAAACTCGTCCATTAACGAAACAGGATCATCGATAGTTACATAAGATTCGGAATATGCATCATAGTTTACCTTAAACCTGATACCTTACACTACTGATTGCATGTCTAACACGGATAGGCATAACACATGCTTTTAACTGAAATGTAAACCTGTCCACACCGGTTGTTTTTATAAGAACCTGCCTCAGGAGAGGCCATTGTTTTACTTTCTCCTTAAAGTTTGTTCATTGTGATAGCATCAGTAAGTTTGATTGGCAATAACACCGTTATTATTGTTGTTCTTGTCGACGGAAAAATGCGACAATCAGTGATCAATATATTTATTATGCAATTTAGCGACGGCGGACGCCTTAATGAGGTTGGTCGGGGTGCTGAAATTATACAGTTAAAATTACAAAGGAATATTATTCTTTAACACCCATGACCAATGAAATGAAGATAGAAGCTTAATCAAATAACGTGTTGCATTATGTATCTTATAAACCGTAGTTAACATTACAAACGTAAAATGACAATTTACTTCAGCTTATGTGTGTTACTCGAATTATTACCGGGCCAAGGTATATGCTTAAGAAGCATGCTAATACATTATTTTTTAATAAATTTTTCAAAATAAGTTTTCAAACACGAATATACTATCATATAAACACACTGGTTATAGTAGCCCATTAATAAATAATGTACACCATTCAGCCTTAATAAATTCAATAGACAAGACAAGCGAATACTTCTAAAGTCTCCTAGACCAGACACATTTTAGTCGTCCAACAGTGTTACGACAACGATGTTAATAAGTCACACCGTGGAGACCATTAGTTTAAACGTAGTTATTCATTTCTCAATCTTACAAATCAATACATTGTTGGCAACAATTCAACAGTTGCAAAGTATAAAAGTGGAGACCATTGATCTATAGAATGCTCAACGAATGGCTCATGTCTACGGTCGAATAGGGTATTGGAGAAAACAGAAATATTCACTTATGAAATAATACAAGGCGTATACCAATTTTTAAATTAATTAACGTCCGTTCTGAATTTGACTTTGAAAAGCCTTAGAAATACTTAATGCAATGTGCGGTTAAGATGCTCCTAACAAATAGTTTAATATATTATGTATTAGCAATACTTTAATCAACATTATGCACCCGTTATAAATTTGACCGGATAGGATTGGACAGAATTGGATAGGATAGGATAGGATAGGATTGGATTGGATGTGATGGGATGGGTTGGGGTGGGATGGGATGGGTTGGGATGAGATGGGAGCGGATGGGATATAATGGGATAGGATGGGATATAATGGGACGGGATGGTATGGGATCGGATTAGATAGAATGGGATAGGATGACAATGGTGGTGGAAACATTTGACTATTTGGTTGCATAATATATGTTTGTCATTATTATTTATTATTGATTATTAATTATTATAAAAAAGCATAATTTGTCCGTTTTATAAACTGGCGTATAAATGTAATTATCCCATTTAAATGTATTGTGATGATCATCGAGTGAGTTTGACCTTCAGAATCCATGTATCTCATCTAGCGAGAAAAAATAATTCTGTCAGTGACCGTTGTTCTCGCATTTTTACACACTTAAAACAGAAAATATATGACGTTATTTCGACAATTTTTTAGTAAGATTTGTTGCAATTGTGTATCCTCTGAAAGCGCATAGATTTTGTATCACGAAGAAAATTATGTTCGCCATTATACTCTGTGTCCATAGAAGGCGGCCTTCCTACGGCTCTGTTCAATACATTGGCTTATCCTTACCCCAACGTGGTCTTTAAGCACAGGTCAAGCCGTTTTCCAGAACTTCGGTGTAATATAGTGTTCAAAAATACACAGTTCCTGTTATACCAGTTTATTCCAGTGACGGTTCAGATAATACTGTATGCAGTAACCGATAAGAAATATTACGGAAGAGCTGTATGCGCGCTTTAAGATGAAACAAAGATAACACAGTAAAAATGAAACAAAAACTTAATCGTTGGAAACAATTGAAGGAATTAATATGTGAGGAAATTGCTTGCTGGAAGTGTTTTTGTTGATATTATTTGCTAATCTCCAACGCAGATTCACCGATGAGGATTTTTCTTTTTGGTTATTGTTGCAGTTCAACAGAATTTGAAAATTAGGCAATCAATATTGAGGTCGTAATCATTATCAGATCAAACTCAAACTAACCTTGATAAAACAATTAGTGTGTCAATACGACGATAAGCATTAAGTCTTAATGCATTACTTTATCACATTTCTGTAAATTTCTTAATCTTGATATAACACTCTTTTGTTTATATTGTTTGACTTTCTCCATATTTTCAAAAGCATAATGCATTGAGTACAATGACCTCGTCTCGTTTCATTCAAGGAATATGTGGCCCCTCCACGAGACATTGCATTCGGTTTATTGTGGCACCAAATATGTTTTTATCATTTTTCTCAGCTGACCGACCTATCGTTGTTTCACTGTTTTCTCTGCATCCGTCTATTGATAGCCGCTGAAAGTGGTTTCAAGAAAATAATACACTTGATTTGTGAAGCATGGGTGGAGAAAGGTAAAATAATGATGATATAAGTTATCCTAGACGTTTCCTCTGTTATAGAGTTTAATAATGCTTCCCTCTTCAAAATTCTTTTTGGGTAACTTGGTTGTACATGCAAATGGTATGCCCACATTTCAAGCGACGATCAATTATCAAAATGTTAATCAGTATGATTTTGTCCTCATAAATTTGTCAAAATTACTATAACTTTAAAGGCTACATTAATATCTGAGATTGTTTTATTTGAGATATCTACATTTGATTTATTCAAGCTGTTGGAAGAAAAGTATATTAATATCAGCCAGCTTTAACAAACATAGATTTCTTATCGTTTAAATTTAATATTCAAAACAAATATGTAACATATTTTAACATTATCTTTCTATGGACATTGTTTTTGATTCGTATAAAAGTATTGCTAATTTTGTGTAATTAAGCGACGCACTCATTTGTATACTATTTCAAAATCGTATGTATATATTTATTGTACTCTGTGAGACGTGTGTTCATATTTGACCGACTACTCGACTTATGCGGGGCTTTGGTATGAGATGTTTTCCTTTTTTGTAATAAAAGAGTAGGTCCATAGACCTCCGCTGTACGAAACAAGTTGTTACAAACAATTGAAATTTTAACGAAACGTCAATGTCTAAAGTACGAAACAGTCGACCGGCTATGTAACCACACACAGTGTTTTGTGTCGGTTTTAACATCAATGCAAACATTTCTGTTTGTTTTTTAATTGCAAATGTATACCTTTAAATATCTCTGATATTTATTAATGAATGTAAATTGACATTCATTTTTACTGTTTATATATATACGTGTATACTCGTTTCTTTTACTGATAAAACGCAATTGTTAGATGTACCCCCACCTTCTCATTAAACTGGTTGACGTGACATCTTGGAGTGTGTGTTATGTATTTACCAGTACGCTAGTTCTCATGGACTTGTAAATCAATATGTCAATAAACTCCGCAAGTGCAAAAGATTACGTTGACGATATGTTCTAATTGGAAAGAATCTGTTAACCACTGAATGTGCTTTTGTGCTTGATGACATTGGCTTATATGTACTAAACCCATGTAAAAGACAGTATCAATTGGTTTTGTATAATAGCATATATAATTGTATAATGACGTTATTTGGATTACGCTGTTGTAACGCGGTCTAATTGTATGTTGACCAATTAGGATATTGTTTTTCTAAGAGCATAGCATTGACTTATATAAACTTAATTTCGTCACTTAATGAAAACGCCACACGATACTTCTAATGTCATAAAACATATTTGACAGTTACATCGATATGGCATGAATTTTTCAAAATTATTGGCACACGAAGACACGTATAATTACAAACAATACATTTACTATAAATATTGTAAGCGTTTAGAGTTGGGTTTTTTATATAGGTTTAACACTAAAAATATATCATCACCAGCAGTTCTTAATTGAATAGTTAACATGTTTAAAAGTAATGTACAATGTTTTTTTTCCATATGATAATGATACTTTTACAACGTCCGTATGTGTTGAAGTTAACGTCAACTTATAGAAATCAATTTATCATTTTGACTGCTAATAACAATTTAATGGTATTATTTGGTTTTATTTGGGTTGAAGCACTTATAAGTTTATTTATAACTTGGTTAAAATTAGTACCGATAATTAGCTTAATACAATGAAAATAAAATTCAAATGTCCGCTTGTTGTTTGCAGTACATGTTTACATAGAACAGGCAATAAACCAAAAAAATATCACACTTTTCCTTCAATATTTCAGAGAAACTTAAATAAAATGTTCTCGCTTCTGTTTCACACAGTTTTCTGTCGACCCCAACATGTTACCTAGCGGTTAAAATAATTTACGTCTCAATTAAAAGTTAAAATCACTTAAAAATGTGTGACCATATAAAATATGTATTTTTTTATGATCATGAGTGAAATAAAATCGATATTCCATCGAATCCAACAAATTTTCTTTTTATTTTATGCTTTTTTTGACCGTTTATTTAAATTGCAAACGAGTTTAACTGGATAATTACGCTGGATTTATGACGTCATTTCGTCGAACAAATGACGTCATTTTACAGTAAAACAGTGAAAATATCGATATTGTTCACTGTTATTTTTCACGGTTTTAAACATATTTTTTTTATATATATAATGACAACAACCACCAGTGGGATTTTGCGGAATGAGAATTTTCCTGGGGCACTCCTTAGACGTTTGATTAGATACTCAATGTCCTTAATTTTAACTGGAAACAATGGATATTAACACTATTGATTATTCATAAGTATTGTATTGTTCCAATGATAAACGTTTAAGCACTAAACAAACCGGGTTCGTATGCCATGTCTGACTTGGATGTCTTCGATCACGTGGGTGACTCGGATCATCTCGGCAGTCTTGAGAAACTGAGTGTGTCTTGAGTGACTTGGGTCATCTCGGGTGTCTTGAGTGCCTAAGGTTACCTCATGTGTCTTGAGTGACTTGGGTGTGTTTGGTCACCTGAATGACTTACACCAAAATCAACGAGTCTGTAGAATCCACTGTTTGCGTTATCCACGGAAGACTATCGGTCATTATACAAGCGATAATACGAAGCTTGAAAAACTCAAGCTGACCTAGGTGACCTGACACGTTCACTGACTTATATTCCACAGGAAACCTGTGACCCGTACTAAAATATGAATCTCTGGGCTACCCAGCAAGCTATGTTTAATGCGCAAACTTTCTTCGATCATCTCCAATGAAGAGGCTTCCAAAGTTACATAAATGTCCCTGGCTTAGGCTGACCTTAGAGACCAGAGCCGTGAACTGTCTTATATAACCCAAAGGGAAACTTGTGACCTGGATTAATTTATACGTCTCTAGGCTACCCAGCAAGCTTTGGCTAACGCGCAAAGTTGTCTGGGACACCTCCACTCAAAAGGCATCCAAAGTCACAGATATTTCTAATGGTATATGGTAGCTTATTGCCGCAACGTATTAAACATGGTGATGTGAAGCGCAATAGAACGCCGACTTCCTTCTGCAAGAAGAGCAGCGCTCTATATTAAGATTGAGTTTACGCGACCCGCTTTTTAAAGACATAACCCAACTATTAAATTTCATGAAAACACAACCATACCGTTTCAAACAGTAATTGTAGTATACTTCTGCTATATGCTGTAACATAGGGATAATACACGTTTTCGAGGGCATGATCATCTGCGGGCGCTCGAAAAATCGGTTACTCCCCGAGTGCGCAGCATGATCCGAGTCACCCACGTGATCGAAGACATACAAGTCAGACATGGCATACGAACCCGGCTTGTTTAGTGCTTAAACGTTTATCATATGTATTTAACAATACAATACTTATGAATAATCAATAGTGTTAATATCCATTGTTTCCAGTTTAAATTAAGGACATTGAGTATCTAATCAAACAGTTTCGCTATTATTGCTTAAACAAATCACACATACCAAAATAATTTTAAATAATATTGAAAACAATATGTTTTGTTCATTCGACATCGAAAAAATAATTCGATTATTTCAATACAGTTCAAGGTTGTGTTTTACATATGCCTCACTTGGTTACATCCGAAATGACGAGGCTTTACCTTCGGATAGGCAGTTTTCGATTTAAAATGTGTTTAAACAGTGGATTAATGTATAAAAAGTTGAAATGCAGCCGCGCAAAGTAAGAAATGAGGATTTATTTTGGAATTTACAGCAGGAACGTTGAAGGTACATAAACACTTACATTTACAGCATAGTCTTTTGATAGTGTTGAGTATAATAAACTTAACTTCATTGACGTTGCCGATAACATAAAGCTGTTGTCAAGAGAGTGTAGATGGTATAACTTGAAAAGTGGATTGAAATAGTCATTATCCCTGCATGCATGGGAAAACTGGTGCTTATTCAGTTCCCCATTTATGCTTGGAAAGTCGTCGAAGGCTGGAGAAGGGAAGTAACTGCGCGTGGATCAGATTATGTTATGAAAAACACATAACAGGGCTTGAATGGCACGTGAATCGCATTGTTAATACACGATTTCTCCCGTTTAAGTCCTCCTTTTTCCAAGTTTCTGCACACCGCCAGAGGGCATTATAGATAGAGTTTATGCAATAATACATATTGTGCTTTTTATAACCGACGTGTATTATTAGATCATTTAGCTGTGTACATGAAACAAACAATGATCAATCCAAAATGCACAAACTATTAGCGAAGAATTTCAGTTAAAAACAGGAAACGTTCGTTTAAATGTAAATACTAGGAATGGACCCCTAGAATAATAAACCTTAAGGATAAAAAACAGGCCAAAATTGTCACGAAAAATCAGAGAGATGTGATGCAACAGTCGTGCACCAGTCATGAAAACGAGATATGTTAATGGTGGTATATCTGCATACTGTTAATTAAGTCTTAATATTTGCATCCATACAAATAAAGGGGACTGTGTGTAATTTATTAAACTTATCTAAAGAGGCACAGATTTTCTCGGGGTTGTTATTTCATGTCTAAAACTATATTGAGATTTATTTAATTGGCTCTGCCGACTTCAAATTCATCAACGTTACAACGTCATTTTTCGTCATTTGTGCACACGATGTTTGAACTGGTTCCCTGGAACGAGGAAACACTTAAATGCCATACATAAATACAAACATCATGAGTATTTCGAAAGAACACGTTGTATGTTGACTGATTCGTATCACGTAGAAAGTAAGCCGCCGATCCCGCAAAATACCAATATACCAAAATACTAATATTCGGCCCATGATATTTGAAATAACGAGCCTTTATTTGACTTATGTCGTCATGATGAGATAACAGTCGAGATCAGAACATATTATATAATTATGAATTAATGGGCGTTCTTGAAAAGCAATGAGACAAGATACGCGTTTTCTTACAATTGTATGATTAATTACTTTTTTACCGTGGTGTAATAAATCGATAAATTACTTTTGCAACAAATAATAATTGGCAAAACATGATAGCACAGTTGCTTAAAGCCATGTATTCAGTAATGTCTTTTCATGACTTCCAAGTAATGATTTCGACACCCGCCTGCGGTTTACTTGTAACTGACTTAATGCTGATTTGATTATCTCCCATTAGGGGTTATATTAAATTGAACTTAATAACAAAATCTCGCACTTTTTAATGAAAACATAAAATATGAAATGCATTAGAAATAAACTTATTATTTGTTATAGCTTTTGAGTAAACGGATCTTTATTTTTAATATTTAGTGTGTACATAGGTTTATAATATCATTTTTGTTTTCTCTGAATTATTTATTAATGTTGAAACAACTTACGTATCTTGTCTAATTGTAGGTCGTCCAGAGACTGCTTCTATTAACTATATTCAAATAATTTTATTCGTACACATTCACGTTAAAAAAAGAGATCATGCATATTGTAATTTTGCATAGTTAAATAGCAATTTTCTGTTTCATTGCACATGCATATGCAGAAAGAGTTACCATCACAGTTTAATGACAAATGTATAATTAATATAATTATGAACTGCTATTAATGAGTAATGAACTCATGTTATTATAGTATATACATTTTAGACAAGTTCGATAACATACATGAGCAATGCAAGTCCTGCATTATCAGTTAATTGTTAGTTATTTGCTTATCTTAACTGCTCCTTTAAAATGTTTTATCTTTTGCATTACAGTGTAAT
Source organism: Dreissena polymorpha (assembly GCF_020536995.1). Taxonomy (NCBI): domain Eukaryota; kingdom Metazoa; phylum Mollusca; class Bivalvia; order Myida; family Dreissenidae; genus Dreissena; species Dreissena polymorpha. The sequence goes on from NC_068358.1 coordinate 10,422,416, forward strand.
GATCTTTGATATAATAAAAAATCAATATAAGTGTGTATGAAAACAGCGAAAACGCGGAATATAATGACGCCATTTTAATTTGTTCTATTACGAACAAGCATGAATTTTAGTTTTGTCCGGCCATTTTCTTCTTATTACTGTCGTAATGAAGGCCGAACACATTCGAAGTTTATAAAACTATGATAAATAGCATTAGGTATGTGTTGAACCCTAGTTGTGATTTGCTCGGCAAGAACATTAACCAACCGCAAACGCTTGTGGTACGTTTTCCAAGGACCTTTACAAACAAATAGTTCTCTGGATTTTCTAAGCATTGGTTATGTTTACTGTGTACAGTATTGAGTTATACTCCTAAGGAAAAGTTAATGTTACACTTACACTGTCGTTAACTTATATTTTGATATATAAATATCTTCATTGAACGTGTCCGGGCATCGGAAAAAATGGTCAATAATATGTTAAATCATTAATTTGTCAAATGGATGTTACATTATTATCACAAGTGATAGAGGATGGGTAACTTTAAGACACTTCTTAACTGTGTTTGTACTTACTGCGTATTTATATAAATCAAAATGTTCCATGAAAAGCAGTACATTATAAATGAAAGCATATGCATGGATAATATATTGCAAAGTAAAATAAATTTCAGAACTAAGGTAAGCTGTTGCGGTCAATATAAAAGAAGACTTTTACTAAGTATCGTAGCACATGATACAGCAACACAATGGCTATCGACAAGTAATGTCTCAACCGTGGTCTTTATTAATTATGTATGTTTATATGCACTTAGAATATGACATTTACACAAAACATGTCATGATTGTGTTAAGCAAGTTAAGAGTTTCGAGTACGAAAGTGCGCACCTGTGTATGTCTCTATTGGGACAAGTCTTGTTTTGTTTGTTGCCTTTTTCCCTTTTTTTCATTATATCTATGTATTTCTTCATTTCTATGGATTTTCCATTTTTATATCCTCAGTATTCTTTTTCTTCTTTATCTTATGTGAAGACATTTTCTTCTGTGGAATTATCATGTATTCTGTTTTTCCTTTTTGTTTTCTTTTTTGTGTTTGTATTAATGGACATATTATGTCTTATAATAGAAAACAACTGGACATTTTTCAAAATAGAGACCAACTGGACAAGCACACACAAATTATCATCTACATCACCCTCCATCTCTTTAAATGGTTAAAATATGTACTTTAAATGTAAAAGGGCTCAACAATAAAGACAAACGCATAAAAATCTTCAAATGGTTAGACGAAAAAAAATATAATGTATGCTTATTACAAGAAAGTCACTTGACACACACTTTAGAACAAACCTTAAAAGACGAATGGGACGGGGACATCTACCTCAGTGGACAATATACTAATAAACAAGGCATTGCCTTTCTGATAAAAAGTAACATAGGGATCACAGTTGATAATTTTAACGAAATAATAATTGGCAGACTAGCAAGTATAGATATCAAAATACATGAAACACAACTAACATTAATCAACGTTTACGGTCCTAACATAGATGATTAAACATTTTACGAAACATTACAATCGTTTATAATTAATAACCAAGATAAAAATATTATAATCGGTGGTGATTTCAATACTGTCCTGAACCCGTTATTAGATAAAAAGAATGGAAACCTTTATACTCATACTAAAAATAGAAATATTTTAAATAACATAATTGAAAACTACAATATGATAGATATCTGGCGTACAGTATACCCAAACGAAAGCAAATTCACCTGGCACTCAAACACAAAACCAACAATATTTTGTAGACTAGACTATTTTTTAATATCTGAATCTCTTTGCAACATTATTGACACATGTAACATAAAACCAGGATTTATGACTGATCACTCTCTAGTTGAACTTAAACTGCATAATATACAACCTGAAAGAGGCCCAGGATACTTTAAAATTAACAACAGCATCTTATTGGATACACAATATCAAACACAAATAAAACAGGAAATATTAAATACAGTTCAAAATAATAAAGATGCAAACCCAAACACCTTATGGGAAGTAATTAAAGGAAATATACGTAACACAACAATTAGATACACATCATTTAAACAAAAAGAAACACACAAACTTGAAACTGAAACCATCAAAACCATTGAAACACTTGAAAAACAATTGCATCAAACAAACACAAATGATACCACCGACATTGAAAATGAAATAACATTAAAAAAACAAATATTAGATGGAATCTATCATACACGTCTCAATGGAATAATACTAAGAGCGCGTGCACAGCATGTTGAACACAATGAAAAAAATACAAAATACTTCGCAAACATTGAAAAACGTAGAAGTGAACAAAAAACTGTACACAAATTAGTAGTCAATGGCAAAGATATAACAAACATGACTCAAATACTAGAAGAACAACGTTTATTTTTCGTACCCTCTATAAACGAAAAAATGTTGAAAATAACACCCTTTTTAAAAATACACATCACGCTTTAAACGAAGAGGAAAAACAACTGTGCGACGGATTGCTTAATGAATATAAATGTGGATAAGCCCTAAAAGATATGCAAAATAACAAAAGCCCAGGATCTGATGGCATCACAATCGAATTTTATAAAATATTCTGGAATGATATAAAAACACATCTAATTAATTCACTAAACTATTCATTTAACAACGAAAACTTAACTACGCTACAAAAACAAGGTATTATATCACTTATTCCAAAACCTGGAAAAAACTTAGAATCCTTATCAAACTGGCGCCCGATTAGTTTACTAAATAATGATTATAAAATTGCAACTAAAAGTATAGCAAACAGAATAAAAAAAATATTACCAGCAATCATTTCAAGATCTCAATCTGGTTTCATAAAAGGACGTTACATTGGTGAAAACGTTCGTCTTATCCAAGAATGCATAAACTATTTCAACAATTCAAATAATCCTGGTCTAATTTTCTTTGCAGACTTCGAAAAGGCATTCGATTCGCTTGATCATTCATTTATGTTCTCTTGCTTAGAAAATATGAACTTTGGTGAAAGTCTCATTCAATGGGTCAAACTATTCTATACCGATATTAACAGTTTAATCATTAACAATGGCTTCTTTTCAAACAGTTTTAACATCGAACGAGGGGTTCGACAAGGATGTCCACTCTCATCATCGCTATTTATTACCTGCATCGAGTATCTATCACATCACATCCAATCAAATAAACACATAAAAGGCATATCACTAGAACCTGACGAAGAAATCAAACAGTCCCTATTTGCTGACGATGCAACTTATTTTTTAAACGACACTTACGATTCTTTCCATAACCTAATAGAATCGCTAACCCTTTACGGAATGACATCGGGTCTGAAACTAAACAAAAGTAAATGTACTGTGCTACGAGTAGGTAAATTAAAACAAAATAATGTCCAATATAAAAAAGAAATGAAATTTAATTGGACATCCGATGAAGCCACAACGTTAGGAATTACTTTCACAAATAATGAAAAAGATACAGTTCTTAAAAACATACTACCTAAATTACAGAATTTTAAAAACTGCTTAAAATCATGGCATCACCGTAAACTTACACTTATCGGAAAAAACACAGTATTGAAAACGTTTGCACTTCCTAAATTAATTTATGTATTAACAGTCCTCCCAAATCCACCAAATGATATTATTAACGATATAAAATCAGCAATATTTAATTTCATATGGGACGGTAAGCCTGATAAAATAAAACGAACTCAGTTAATTCAATCTGTAGAAAATGGAGGTATCCAATTAACGAACATTGACTCATTCTTGAATGCAATCAAATGCAGCTGGGTTAAAAGATACCTAGATAATGCCAATAAAAGTAAATGGAAATTATTCTATCAGAAAATTCTAAAAAAATATGGTGACTCCTTACTCTTTGAATGTAACATCAGCAATACTATCTTACATGAAATTGCAAACGAAAACATATTTCTGTCTGATGTTCTATCAGCATGGAGTGATGTCACTCATAACCTAGAAACCCAAACAAGCAGCAAAACTATTCTATGGAACAATAAAGACATAACTTCAAACAATAAGACGTTTTTCTATAAAGATTGGTTTGAACGAAGCATTAAATATGTCGACCAATTATATGACTACAGAATTAAGGATTTCTACTCTTTTAATGATATATGCTACATATACGGAATACCTTCAAATAATTTTTTGAAGTACTACACATTAATCAAAAGCATACCCATACATATTAAATCTGAAATCAATACAAATAATACACCATGTACTCAAACAACATTCGTAGAAAATATACTTGGAAGAAAAAACAAAACAAATAAAATATTTTACACACTACAAATTAAAAACCCTACAGAATACTCAAAAACCCAAAATAAATGGCAAGTCCTTTTCGGAGTACATGAACTTAATTGGAAACACATATTTACCATGCCATATAAAGCAACTATTGAAAGCACTCTGAGAAATTTTCAATATAAATACATCCATAGAATTATAGCTACAAATAAATATCTCTTTAAATGCAAATTATCTAACTCAAATCTGTGTGACTTCTGCAGTGAAAACATCGAAACTATAGAACACCTGTTTTGGGAGTGCAAACACATCCAGCCTATTTGGAATCAATTAACATCTTTTCTTGAACAACAGCAACTAAACGTTAAACTATCTTTCTTGAATGTAAGTTTCGGAATTTACTCATTGAAATCAAAAGATTGTAATAATATTGTGAATTTTATTCTTATAATGATGAAATTGTTCATCTTTAACATGAAGTTCAAAAAACAAGTACCAAATTTTAATTGTTTTATCCATAGTCTCAAACTTAAAGTCCAGATTGAGAAAGAAATAGCCCTCAGTAATGACACATTACAAAACTTTGAACAAAAATGGAATCGGATTAAATTCTCATGATGTTTGTCCACTTATATACATTTCACTCTAATGTAAGTTTATCTTTTTAAAATATTTTTGTATGTTTTTTTTTTCAATCTTATAAGATCATTTTGAATATACAACGAAACACACAAGTCCAGTATGCTTTCTTCCGACTTTATACAACTCATCATTTTTCATAACAATTCTTCTATTATTTTTTTCTTTTCTCTTTAAAAAAATACATATTAGCATATCTTGTATAACATGTCTGAACTTTATTGCTTTGTACAATCACTATGTTGTATATATTCATGTATACATTGTATGTATTATATTGAATAAAAAAAAAAATAATAAAAAAAAAAAAAAAAAAAAAGGTAAGAGTTTCAATGCGAAACGATTGTTGCGTATAAACATGCATTATAGGAAAAGAAAATGTTATGTTATCAATGAAAATCTATCTAAAAGACATCGTGCATATTCTTGTGTTTATGGTATAGCTTTGTCTGTCTGTCTAGACTTCGCCATTCATTTTCCTAAAACAAGTGGTTCGCTTATCGCAAAAGCAGTTTTCTTATGGCTAATTCAATTCCACTTAACAATCATAATGTCTTAATGTACCTAATCATTATTAATCTATCAAATACTTGCCAATATGAAAATAAACTTAACATTATTAATAATATCCATGTCATACACAATCGCCAATTCGGTTGCTATACGCAATTTTTATATGAACTTGAATGGTATATACGAAATAAATAATCGATAGCCGTCACCTTCAATAAATAAATAAGAGATCTGTCTTGGATTGATAAATCACGACCGCCATGTACGTGTATTCACTTTATAAACACATACAATAATGCTGTCGGGAGGTATGTATATATTAATGATGGCAGTGTATAAATGTAACAACATTCAACAAGGAACTGCTTCTGTTAGAATCAGAAAATACATAAACCTGCCAATTGTTTATGCAAGAAACCAATATGTTCATTCATAGGTGTTGAAGCTGAAAGTAGACGATATATGTTTTATTTAATTTGTTTTGACATATGACAAGCATTTACATTTGTTATATCAGAAGAGATGTTGCTTACGGCGTATAACATAAATGGTTTATTTAATTTAACTTTTTTATAATAAGCATACATATTGTGATTTATTGCTATTGGTTGTTGCATATACACTGTTTTCTTGACTCGAATACTCCAGCAAAGGAAATATATGTTAAGTATAATGTTCGAATTATTTAAAGTTTTTAAAACTCATGGAAGCATCGGGACCATGAATGGTATGAGACTAAAGTAAAATGTATAAAATGCTCACAGCAGGGATAACTGTGGTGTTTATTTCATGCAGAAATAGAGAAAACTACTTTAGTGTTGAATACATGTAAGTTTATTTAGTGAGGCTAAGAAACCCATGTACGTTACGTCGTTACTGCAAGGTACAGTTAATCGACATACATATTAATTTTCCTGAAGAATATGGATTCTGAAACAATAAAATACACATACTATGCGTATAGTTCAAGAGGCCATGAGCTGTCCTGTTTTATAATAATACAGCAGCCGCAAACGCTTGCATAAATGTGTTTCAATTCAGAACATTCAATGGGAAAATGGCACTCATCCTTGCAAAGCTTATCTTTTAAAAATATAAATACATGGCTACACTACAAGAAATCATGTCATATAGCATAGGACCCCATACGTCAATGCAGTATATAACTTTGCAATCTTACAAGTTCACTGATATTTTTTTCAGATTTGTCGCAATCGTGTTTCCTCTGAAAACCCATATTTGTTGTAGCAATATTAAAATTGCGTTTGTCATTCAAGTGATCTAGCCCGTGTCCATATTATGCTGCCTACCGACGGATTAGTTCAATAAATTGTTTTTTCCAAATCCAAACGTGGTCCTCAAGCACTGTTTTATCCGTTTCCTGAATTCCGATACCTTATTGAGTTCTTTTGTGTTGTTTATTCCAACAGCTTGAATGAATCATTATTATCATATATTTATTATATAATTTATCTCAGATATTCATATGGCCTTAAGAGTGATAGTAATTTTGACAATTTTAGAAGGACAAAAAAATTCAATTACTGATTAAAATCTTTATAATTAATCATCGGTTGGAATGAGGGCAAACCGCTTGCATTTACAACCAACACTTCTTAAGCGGTACGCTTTAATAAAGTCTATATCAGGAGAAGCGTCTACAGTCTTCTATATCTATCGCAACCAAAAAATAATCGGAAATTAAGATACATATACAATAACGGTAATTTACCTTAAAATACGTAATGGTACGTCAAAACGTGTATGCCGTTCAGAGAAGCAACGTTACTTAATAGTGCATTATATATTTGCTATGAAATGTGTTTTAACGTTTATTCAATACCGATGTATGGTTCACCAGACTTAATTCTTGTTTTACAGGCATAGTTAAGACCTTCATTATTTTACCTTTCCTCCTCCACCCTCCACAAATCAAGTTTATTGTTTTCATTTGAACATTATCAGCAGCGACAGATGCAAAGCTATTACACAAAAAAGCCATTACACATTGAGAAATTAGTTTGGCATATGGACTGGCTTAAAACTGGACAGTATTCTCAGGTATATACATTTACACTAAAATAAATAAACATACATGTACTAAAAATCCAACGGTGACCTTGATCATTATTTTTATTACTTCTCATGTTTGGAAAGAAATACCTTCGTAGGTAACATTCAACTTTGTGAATAACTCTGTTACGCAAGAATGTTTACAACGCAAACACATTGTCATCTTCACTAGAGGTAAAAATATCAAATAGAGTCACGCTATTCTACGCAAACTTCCTACGCTTGTTAGGGTGAATATTGACTCACGCAAGTCAAGTCTGTTTTGTTGACTTTGACAAAATAACACAAGTACATACAAAGAAATATTTGCTAAGTAGTCATAAATCAATGGTCTTCAATGTCATCAAACCTTGCAATAATATCCATGCAACAAATGACATGGTACCCGTGGTGTCAAAATCCTCCGATATATATATATATATATATTAAATGCATTACTTGTTGTACTTGTATTTATAACTAAACCGACACCGGAATTAGTTGCAAATTCGATTTACGACCCACATTTGGGTTATTTGAATGCTGGGAAAGCTACGAGTAATTAACTGTAAACATTACATGATTTAGTCGGACTAATCCTTTACAAGTTTAATTCCAATTTGATAAGGCTTTCAATTTTGTGTAATTATGCTGTACAATTTCATGTATCACAGGACTTAACAAAATTAAATTAAAGAATTTTCTCTCGATGTTTGTAAATAGTCTGAATCAATATGCGTCATACAGGAAAAAGCTTTTAACATTGTGTGGAGTATGTTCTCAGTATAAAATAGAATATTAAAATAACTTACATATAACTTACATGTAAGTGAATGACGAATAACGCTATTTTATTTTAAATAAAAACAATACAACTCATGTTAATTTTCGGGATTCGTTAACTTCCGGTTGAGAAGATCACACTCAGTAACCCCAAGAGACATGCATATGTCAAGTTAGTAAGTGGTTTATACTTTGACATCCAGTTAGTGCCGTATTACAGGTCGCTCTTCCACCTTTGAGGTAGCCGCATTAAAGCAAAGCAACAGTTTATAACAATATATGACAATTTAAAACGACACGCTACATTTGAACGTGTGATTGTCGTACTGTCGCGCTAATATTTGCAAAATTAAATGGAGCATTGAATGTCTCCTAAACGTTTGTCTTGCGTTTTTAAATTTCGATGTCATGTCGCGCGTCGCTTTGATTGTCGTGTGTCGACTGTAAAAGAATAAAGGCGACAAAGAAAGCGACGCACGAAACGACATGCCGTATTGAAAACGACAAGAGGCATTATCTTTTTCGTAAATGTTTACTTTTACATTTATACACCCGTTTCAATTAAATTTTATTGTAAACAACATTTAAATAGATGTTCCGTTAGATTAACGACAAACACATAAAATAAATATGGTTTGTGAAATAAAGTGTATGCTTACAGTATTAAAATGATAAACAATCGTTCGTTACATCCATACTTAATTTTAACAAATATTAAAACACACCAAACTTTGAGTTCAAAAGTACGTTTAAATTAAGGCAGTTAGTTTGGTAAAACAAAAAACGAATTTGATAAAACCTTCATTTGAAACAAAGCTTAGGTAAAAGTGCTGCATTTATTAACCAACCATTGCCACAGCATTTATTATTATTGATACCATATGTAATTCCGAATGAACCCCATGTGACCAACTCTTTTCAGTTCATTAGTTCAATGACTTTAATCAAGCGACGCAATCAGTAGTATACACTTTAAATACCATGTGCATATATATTGAGTGTGCTGTTTGAGACATGTGTTCAACACCTTTCGGTCATTATGCAGTTCACCATGTTAATATCGTATATAGTTACAAAAACAATAGTTGTAACGGTTTGAGTACGATGAAATAATATCTTTGTTGGGTAAATTTATACGTTGCTATATAATTGATCAGGAGCAACATTAGTATGTTCACATTTTTACGGAGCAAACTGAAAGAGGCATTTCGTAAGATACAAGGTAAATCATTTTGACGTAAGGTGAAGAACTTATACGTGTATACCAGTTCGACTTTTGAAAAATGTATGCGATGAAAATACCACCTGTAGTTGTTCGGTATGAAAACGATTATACTCTTAAAGTCGTTATCGACTCATTTTACCTGGTAAACTAATTGCGTTAAAAGACAATTTGGGACAATGTTGGTTTGGACTATTTATTTAGTTCATTGAAAGTACATATAAGCAATACAATAAAATACAAACATAAATATTATATTTGAAAAATGTGCTAGGCAGGTAGAATTGCAGTATTGCTTAACATAAAGGCTGTAAAATACAATTGGACAGAATTGAGAAGGAAGCTCGAGGCATATACTATGTCTCTCTTCTGTCAGTTAGAAGCGCTGCTGTAATGGTGTGAACAACCAAACGTATAACAACTATTTAAAGACATGTCAATATATTACATTCATAGGTAATTGCATACCGTTTAGAAATGAAAAAGTAGTATAAGTTATAATACAAAAAGTATAACAGCGTAATGTAGATAGCATAAGAGCTAATACAATGAGAAGAAACGGGACAAAAGTGAAAGAGTAGAGTTTCAGAATAAGAGAAATTGCGGTAAGAAAAAAAGCAGTTGCGGGAACGGGGCATCGTTAGCAGAATATGGTTTGTTCCTGAGATAGAGTTGGGTTAGAATATATGACTATCTCGGATGAAAGACTGAACATGTTTGAATATTAATGAGTTTACTTCATATGATCCGTCTTTAACTCCGAAAAGAAGTAGTTGCAAAGTTATGGGTTGGAAACTGGACAGATTGTTAAAAAGGATAACTCTTTTTTCTGTATAAATGGGGCAATTGAAGAAAAAGTGATATGTATCTTCAATCGCACCGCATTGACAATATGGACTTTGTACAAAGTGTTTTTGCAAACAAATGTTCATTTAAACTGCTTCAGTGCATTCGTAAAGGCGCATGTAGAACATTAGACGTCCGCTCCCCATCTTAGTAATGCTGTGGAATTATTTTCTTATCTTTACTAAGATTTTCTTTGAAAGCAAAGAGAGAAGGAGCCGTTCTTACCGATTCCGGTAGATTGTTCCATAAGCTTATAGTTTATGGTAGGAAAAATCGTGTAAAAAGTTGTGATTTGCATTGAATACTGCGAATATTGTTAGAGTTACGAAGAGGATAAGCCGATCTTTCCCTCACGCTAGAGGGATAAGTGTACACAAGTATGGGGGTGATAGTGAATTATACATTAAAAAGAAGTGGGTAAGTTTATGTTTTGTTCTCTTATTTTTTAATGGTTCGAGAGCAGTTTTATTATATAGGTTTTGCAAAGATGCCAAACGTGTTCCCCCGCTGATTATCCTTGCTGCCTCTTGTTGAATCTTCTCAAGTTCTATTTCATCTTGTGTATTAATGTTATGCCAGACTATATCAGCGTATTCAAGAATTGGTCTAATAAATGTTGTGTATATCGATAGAAAGGACTTTCTATCGAGCGTAAACTTAAACGTTCGCATTAGATTGAGTCTTTGCCATGCTTTCTTCTTGATAGATTCAATATGGTCATGCCAGGAACATGTATTAGACAAAGTTAAGCCTAGATGCCTGTGAGACGAAACCTCAGTGATTTGGCAGTCGTTGAAAAAAAGAGGGGGACGGATTGGGCGGTTGATTTTTCTAGATATAACTAAGGATTCCGTTTTGGATGGATTGAAGATTACCAACCACTTATCAGCCCAAGAATGAGTTTTTGCAATATCACAGTTAAGATGATCAGCCGCATCAACAGGGTTGTCGACGATGATATATAGTGTGGTGTCGTCTGCAAATAGGCGAATTGGACAGTGAATATCTCGTACAATGTCATTTATATATATATATAAGAAAGGGAAGGGGCCCTAATATAGACCCTTGAGAGACACCTTCGTTTATAGGTAATGGGTCAGATTGGCAGCCAGAGATTACAACACACTGGGTCCTCTCATGTAGGTAGTCTTTTAACCAAGATAGAAGATTGCCCGATATATCACTTAGTCGGAGCTTGTGGATAAGTCCTTCATGCCATAGTCTCTCGAAGGTCTTAGAAATGTCGCAAAAACGGCTCGGACCTCTTTACTCTCGTCAAGAGCTTTACAAAAGGAATGATATTGGTTGAAAGTGGACTCTTTTGGAATAAAGCCTGATTGAAATGGGGTTAAACATTCAATAGCCCTTAAATGGTTAAAAAATATATTTGTGGAGAATTCTCTCGAGACATTTACTTAAAACACTTAAAAGGGAGATCGGTCTATAATTTTCAACATCCTAAGGATCAGACTTTTTGTGAAGTGCACAAACAATTGCTTCTTTCCAGCTCCGTGGGACCCTACCATTACATATAGAACAATTAAAAAGATTTTGTAGTGGACCTGCAATCTCAGATGCAATTTGCTTTAGGACTTGACTATTTATTTGGTCTGGGCATGATGCCTTTCCCGTTTTCATAACTTTTATTGAATCCAAAACATCTTGGGACAATGTTGATGAATTGTTGATGCACAAACATTGAAGGGATAAGGAATGTCATTGGACAATATTGTAGACTGATTGCGAAATGTTTTAGACTAGATTTGATATAGAATTCACATTTTCGTAAGTAAACTCTGAATATGTATCATAACGAGCGCAAATTATAAATTCAAATGTCATAACGGCTTGTTAGCGATTTTTTTGTCCAAAAAAGTGAAAGTAGGTTCATATACCGACGTTATTTTCACTGGACGACATCGGCTTAATTGTACTAAAAAGCCATGATAAAGACAGGATATACTGGCTCTGAACGATTGAACATAATATTTAATCAACTTGGCACATAACCACATGACGTTAGTCAGATTACGCTGTTGTCATGGTGTCTAATTGGACAAAACGGTTGATGACTTAGGATCTTGTTTTTCTAGAAGCATTAACTTATGTGAACTTAACTGCGCCACCTAATGACGGAAAGCATACGTTTCTAGTCATGCCAGCACAGTTTGACAGTAATATAGATATGACATTAGCTTTTCTTAATTATTTGCAGGTGAAGGTACTTGTAATTTAAAATAGTACATTTACTACAAAAATTGTTAAGTATGTTTTTATATGTTTAACAGGAAACATATTATCATAAACATTTCTTAATTGAATAGCTATAAACGTGTTTCAATAATGCGCAATGCCTTTGATTATGATAATTGGTAAATTTACAATAACGCGTTCGCATTTGTTTGGAGTTTATTTCAACGTACTGTTTGTTGGAGTACACTTCAACGTAATGAAATCAATTTAGCTGTTTTATTGACTTAGACAGCAAATTTCTTTATGTTGGTCGTTTTTTGTTCCATTTTGGTTAAAGCAATTATAAGTTTATATATGATTACACTTTTTTAGTATTAGCATCTAAAAACAATTTCATAAAATTAAAAGAAGTTTCGCTTCTTGCCTTGCAGTACATATACAAAAAAACGCGAATTAAACCAAAAGGTGTTTCTCGTTTCGATAGACATATCGATAGAAATAAAATGTTCTCGCGCCTGTTTAACGCCGTAACACAGTTTGTTGTCGATCTTAAAATTATACCTTACGGAAAAAAATATTAACACCTTAATTCAAATTCCAAATCAACTAAAAAATTACATGCTTGGATGTGACGTCGACTTCTGTTCGGACCGTAGACAAATCAATATACGACTCACTAGTATCATGGTGTATTTGGAACACGCGCCAATAATCTTCACAGATGGGAGATAAAGTGTGATAAATTCGTTAAGTGCCCGTCATGATTGCTTATGAATATAATTTTACGACACATCGAATACACCAATTAAAGTTTTGGCCGACGTATTATGTTGTCGGTTATGTTGATGGTGATAAAGTAATTATCTAAACAAAACACGTCAGAAATAAACATAAAGGTGTTGTATGTTTGTAAAGGCATTTTCAAGAAAAAAATAAATATTGTTGTTGAACCTTGTTATGTAGTATATCGTTTAAAACCTTTTCATTTGGATTTCACGTCGATTTTAAGTTACTGATATTCTACATATTTTACATTATTATAGCTATATAACATATTTTTCGCATATCATTAAATTGATTTCCTTACATCACGTGGGACGTACACAAAATATACACAGGTAAATATCTACGTTGACGTAAAGATAAGTTATTTTATAGGAAGGTTCCGACATAATGAAGTAACATTTGACGTGATGCATTGGATCTGAAAGCACTTAGTAGAAATATAACGTGTGCAAATGTTTACCCTTCTGGTGATACTTAGGTATTGTGATGTTCATCAATTATTTGGTGATTTATATTCGTTTTCTCCATGTTCAATTCTTTATGAAGGATGTTCGTTGCTCAAATATTTAGGCCTATAAGTCGAGATCAATCGCAACACCTATGCAAGTAAATGTAATAAAAAATATATATAACGTAAAATCAAAATCTTAATAGCCATTCATTTATAAATAAAGTTGAAAAAGTATTAATAAATTACTGATTAATCTATTACGCGGATAGAGTATATTTTTAGATTATTGTAATATTGCAAGTATAAAGCGATGCTATGCGCGTACAAAATATGTTAAATTTACATGACTTAATGGTCCACAATTTAAAATGTGTGTATTAAACATTTAACAAGACAAAACCGTTGTATTGGTTATGTTATGATGTTCAGTAGATGAGCAATATCCTCATACAGTTTACGTAAATGGCAAATATTGCTGTTTGCACAGATTTGGGTTTGTTATGGGTTTAAACATTAATATATTACAAATAATGCCTATATTAACTGCAAAAGGAAAATAGTGACTTGACAGGAAAATAAAACCATCACAAAAGCGATAATTTGTACTTATTGTATTGTTCTGTAGTTAACATAATAGATAACGACTGTTTATTTTATGCTTTCCGGTGGTTGATAGAGAAATATCAGTGAATTAAAACTGATAATTTCACTGTTTCAAATAGTGAAAATTATAAGTGAAAATTATCGATAATTTTCACTGTTCACTGACGTCATTATCCAAGCGAAATTCTTATGTTTAACTCCTTAACAATGTATATAAACTGTTACAAAAGGCATAAACTAAAAAGAAAATTTGTTGGATTCGGTGGAATATCGATTTTAATTCACTCGTGATCATAGAGAAAATATATTTTCTATGATCACTCGTGAATTTGAATCGATAATCTAACGAATGCAACAAATATCATCTATATATCGATACTTAATTAACATTGATGACTGGATTATTATTTTAAAAATGCTAGAATGTTTGCAGAAGTAGTCAGTGAAGAATAAATAACTATTAAAGATTCAGCAAACCATGCTTGTCATGATATTATTCCCAAATTAACAATTGTGGTATATGAATATCAAAATGGACGATAACTAAGTCTTATTTTGGTTAATGGTGTTTAGTCTATGCCGATATTACGAATGGTATTGGACGATACTATAACTAAACATCAATCACTTGCAGCTACTCTGTATGGTTAATAACAAAACAAGAATTTGCTGTAATCTACTGCAACTGCTACAGCCATGTTTCATGGTCAGTTCAAACCACCACATTGTCTAGTGTAAAAACAAAATAACTAATTTCAAATGTGTATTTATTTGTACTGGTGTGCGCCTGCCTGTTTCTCAAACAAAGACTACCAGACTACTTTAACTGTTGAATATATATTTCACACACTGCATTAATATCGCTGCCAATTGGCAATAGAACGAAGTCTATAAAACGTCTAAAATCATGGTATCAGTTCGTGTAACGTTTTGGATGACTCAATTTACAATATTGTGTGTAGTCCTGATTTAGTGTATATCGTGTATGAAAATGTGTGCTGTTGATACATCCTACCTAGGAAAAATGTAATGTTGTGGTGAACTGTTAACAATTGTTTTGAACTTACATTTGACCAACACGGCGTCACCAGTTGTTGGTAACGAGATATGCTCACCTTATTATTCGCTCAAATTATCTTATGCCAATAATGAATCGTGACCATGACTGAACTTCGAAACAGAGAGATTGACGCCAGTCGTGCTGCTTATGCTCGCATACCTCGTATATGCTCGTATATTTATCAGACTACAAGAAAATCTAGCAGTCACAGACGTCAACAGTTGTCGCACATCAACCTGTATAGAACGTGTATAGAACATGCATGTTTATGCCTTGGAAATGCCAACTGTTTGTTTTTGAATAAGCAGTTCAGCTTATTTGAATGTGAAATGAGGTTACTTTGTCGACATCTAAAAAAACTTATTTTTCTTGCAAAGTAAGGAACTATTTAATACCGCATGTTTTTATATAAATAATACCATATTAACTAGACATTTTGATCCATTTGCGACGAATAGTAACTTGATGATAAATAAACGTGACTTTACATCAATCCTGATTTTCATACACTGACGTACCAGGTGTTCAATTTTTTTATAATAACGTATTAGTTTAAACCTATTTATTTTAGCTCGATTGCATCGAAAGCCTTAGGCTCTCGAGTCCGTTTCCTGGGCAACCAGTACTTGGTGTCTTTGGGGGAGATCTAAAGAACGCTCCCACGGTGGGGATCGAACCCGTGACCTCCCGGTCGCTAGGCGGACTCCATATCCATTACACCACGGCGACCTCAACATACCTGTTTAATATAGTATTAAATGGTATATAATTAATTTGGATTTATCTAAATTCTCTGAGAATGAAGTAATATGTTTGTTATAAAATGCATAAAAAAATTATAGATATAGACGTATTATATCGGATGACAACAGTTTTAAATCGTCACTTCAAGACCTCAAGCATCATTTCAAAGAGCGAGATTATCCGGAAAAAATTATCGATTGTGCATTTGAAAAAGTTTCTGCTCTATCTCAAGAAGACGCATTACAGTCCTGCAATAAAGCAAAAACAAAAGTTATCCCATTTACAGTGGAATATAATCCGTCATTGCCAAACATAGGAGCCGCAATAAACAAGTATTGGGACTTACTTAACCTGTCACAGAAAGAAGAAGTGAGAAGTGTGTATAAAACTTATAAGCCCATACTGGCGTTTAAAAGGCCTAATAATATAGGAAACTTCATTACACGTGCTCAGTTTACGAACAGTTTGAACAGTTCACGTGCGTCCAGTGCCTGTGGAAGAACACGTTGCTCTCATTGTAAATCCATACACGTTGGAGAAAAATTTAAAAAGTACAGTAACAGGCGAGCAATTTAATTTACAGAAGAATATGAATTGTGCATCTAAAGATGTAATATACCTCATTACATGTAAACAGTGTAAGAAACAGTACGTTGGACAAACCATGCAACCGGTGTCAAAAAGAATGAACAGTCATCGACATAAGAAACTTTTCTAACCATGAATTTTCAACTTTGGTCGCATCACATTTTAATGAAGATCACCACAGCGCAAATGACTTTTCCTTTATGCCAATTGATGTGGTTAGCAACAACATAGATCGTCTATGTAAAGAAACTTACTATATACATAGACTTAAAACATTACACCCTAATGGTATGAATAACAAAGTTCTTTTTAACATAAAAGACTAGCTCTTCAATTTTATTAAGCTTACTTTTGTTTTTTCCTATTAGTATTTTTATATATAATTTTATAGGAAATTGTGTATTCTTGAATCCGAAAGTTAAGCTTAATTTAATTAACGTTCATTTTATTGACGTACATTTTCCCGCATTTTAATGTACGTTAAGTCAATGACGTAACATCCGCTTTCTGTTATTATTTGTATTATCCTGATGAAGGCGTAAGCCGAAACGTTGATAAAAAAGGAAAGAAAAAATATGTGTTTTTGTTGGATTTATCATACTATATCATATTATGAAATGCATGAAATATTGAAAAACTTATAATCACTTATAAACTAATTTGAATAATGAACGAGGTTTGGAAAAACAAAACTGCAAGCAATATAATAAACACACTTGTGTAGTTTATTAAAATGTGTTGCCAGCGGGTAAAATAGGTTCAATGACCTGATAACAATGTCTTTCATCACGAAATATGACACCGGTATGTTGCAACTGTCGTGCAACAGTAACGAAAACGATGTTTGCTTATGATGGTATACCTAGCATACTTGTTATATCGTCTCAATATTTTCAGACATTAAGATAAAGTGTCTGTGTTTAATTTAGGCAACTTATCTAAAAAGGAGAATATTTTCGCGGGGTTGTTATTCATGTCTAGAACAATATTGAAATTGAAATATTTGAAATATTGAAATTGAAATATTTGAAATGCCGACTACAAATGCATCAACGTTTCATTGTCATTGTTTGTCATTTATGCACAGAAAAGAATATATGAAAGCTTGTTCCCAGGAAAGAGGAAACAATAAAATGCCATTCATGAATACCAACTTTATGAGTATTTCCAAAGGCCACATTGCAGTTTGACTGATTCCGATCACGTAGAAAGTAGGCCGCCGATCCCGCAAAATACCAATATTCTATCCATGATATTTGAAATAACGAACAATTATTTGACTCATGTCGTCATGCCAATATGTCAGTAGAGATCAGAGCATATATAATGAATAAAATAAGTAATTGGATGACTTGTTAAGCAATTTGACAAGATACGCGTTTTCTTACAATCAATTGTATAATTACTTTCCTTTATTACATTGATGTAATAAACCGCTTAATTTCTGTTTAATCAAGTAATGTCAACACAAATCGGCAAAGCAATATCGGCATCAAATTTGATAGAACAAACGCTGGTTATCATTAGCCGAAATAGCAATGCGGCTAATAAAAGTTATGAAAACCATTTACAAACGTAGAAAATTTTAACAGTTTCTGGGGTAACTGTTTGAACAAATGCATTTGGAATACTTATATTCAGTATTAACGCAAATCTAGTAAATGCATGTGCATGTACATATAATTACCTACGGGGAAACGGCATACACTTTTATTAATAAACCCAGAAACAAATAATTTATTTTTCAGAATCCATTCATTATTGCAGGATTGGCACAGTTTATACAGTTAATGAAAATACTTATCTAAAGGAAAATTGTGCATATACTTATGTTTATGTAATTTATTTGTTTTGTCGCGTTTTGTCCTCGCCATTCATCATCCTGATATTAATGGTTGACTTATAGCAAAGCAAGTTTTCCTTATACGTATATGTATTAGGTTATGAAACAGTTATATCTTTGGTATTTCGGCCATGGGTAACAGTTAAAAATGTCATCCCCTCCACCTGTGAACCATACATTTGAATTTTTCACAATGAACCATGAATTATTGCCCAAGTTCTGGTGTACACAATACAACTGTACAACTCACTGTTATGAGGCTCTGCATCGATATACATAAAAACATTGATAATAAATCAATGTTAATAACCACATAGAACCGAAAAAGCAGATTGTGTTACACTCAAATTGAAAATTTGACCTTATTCTTTGAAGTAAGTATTGAACAACTTTTCACGTTTTTAAAATTAGCAGAGTATGTGCCAAACAGAAGTAAAATGTTGACATAATTAGTCGTCACAAAGTCCTTGAGACTGAACACAAATGTATACTACAAAAATAAAAATAAACAACATATAATACAGCGTATTATACAGCGGCCGATTAAATGTGGTGTTTGGGTATTTCAATGCGTATGATCGTCTATACGTTATGGATAGTGGACGAAATACAAATAATTTATATTGATGTAATGATATCAGTTCTATAACATCATTTATTTTTGGTGTTGTGCCATGTAACCGATGAAATTAATCGATGGTTTCTGCTCTCAGCTTGTGATATTAAAGCGAGATTATACGATTTTGTCAAATATTTATGAATTTATATAATATGTGTAAACAACTTATTAAACATATATTTCAATATGAACTAACATAAAAGTTAAAAAGAACATTTGTCGAAGAATGCGAAATACGCCAGATATTTAATTTTGAAATCGAAAATGTCTGTACAGTCGATTTCGCCAGCATGTAAATCATGCATGTACGATGTGAATCTAAATTTAGTTTTACGGCTCATTTTATATCCATGCAACGATATATTTTCATACGACACACGAACACTAACTTACTAAAAACGCTAATGCTACGGTAATTGTAGGAAAATATGTACGAAATATATTTGTCACAATTGGCTCGGGGCGCTAATTTCGTTTTGCTGTATTTTATGTTATTCGTCTTCAAAGTATAATTTGTCTTGCCCATTTTGTGTTATTGTAACATATTTTATCAATATATTACAATTAAATACATATAAAACTCGTATAATCTTGCTTTAACGTTTTGCACTACACAACAAAATGAACATTTATTTAGATGAGAGAGCATTACCTAATCAGTTTATACCGATTTCAACTGTCATCAAACATGTGTCTGGAAAAGGCAAAGCTTTGCTGGTCGTGTATTGACGTTCTACACCATCGTTATTTACGA
This sequence comes from Dreissena polymorpha, assembly GCF_020536995.1. Taxonomy (NCBI): domain Eukaryota; kingdom Metazoa; phylum Mollusca; class Bivalvia; order Myida; family Dreissenidae; genus Dreissena; species Dreissena polymorpha. Next base: position 10,442,419 of record NC_068358.1, read on the forward strand.
TATCATCGTTATTTACGATGTGTACATCGTAATTGTATTAACATACAATTTGAGATATGCCAAAATGTGGACGCTCAAACAGTATAAATCAGGAAACATTTTTTATCATGGTCTGACTTGTATTAAATGATATTTGAACGAATTAAACTACATAATATAATTGACTTGCCATTTTCTAGATAAATTTTGCATATAACAAAAAACGTAAACATAAAACAATTGAATTAATCAATACCGCCGAATAATATTAAGGAAAATCAGAAATTGAAAAAGTATTGGTTGCATATGAAGAATATCTGTTTATTTTAAAAACAAAGAATGACACTTTATTTTCCCAGAGTAGTTGACGTTGTAAATTGTATACTCTAGTTGGTAAAACCCAAGCAATTTGAAATTTATGTTCTCCCTGAGTCGTGGGTGTGTCGGTCTTTTCGTCCCAAAACATGTGTTCGCAAGTTCACTAAATATCAAGCAGCTTTGCAGTTGGAAAGACGTTCACTGAATTTCATCTTGCACGAAATACTATTAACTTGCAAGGATCGGTTTGAACACTACTTTTGAACAGACAATTTCATTTACAAGATAATACACTTATCTTGTGTTCAATCATCTTCTATCAACCTTTACTCACACTTGCCTTTAGAAATGTGTGTCGTTATCAGTCTTTAATGTGCATCAACGTTCTGATTTGTAGTCTGATATGTTAGTTATCAATGAACTTCTCGCCAAAGATCCATTTTTGATTCAGTCTTGCACCGTCGTCAACTGTCTGGGAGTCTCCTTGAATATCACGTGTCTGCTGGATCAGATGTTAATTCGTGTATGTTTAAAGGCAAATGTATTAAATTGAAATTTATTATCCGTATCATGTAAGTGATTTAAGTACATCAAGCAACAGTTTCCCGTTGATAATACAATTTCCACTATGACAGATTTGCTGATGGTTGTTTGTTGCTGGAAAGTATTAAATAAGTGGAAAATAAATCAGTGGCATTAATCTATATGAGTACGAAAACAAATCTCAGGGTCGTGAGTTTTGATGGAAGCCCGACATGTCTGATGTGGAAATTGTCATCAAATAATTTCCCTTTGTCTCTGATTAAAGGACAGTTAAGAGTTATTTGATGATACGAGAAAAGAAAATAATAAATCTGCTTAGACCGTCTATGCTAGTACACATCAAGTATGGGAAGGTGACGACCGCATTTCTGTTAAGATATTTTATACAAAACCGAAAACTTACAACAAGCAAATACACAAACAAAAACGATGATGGCGCAAAGCCGCATTAGTTAAATCAATTAAAACTATTTGCAAAAGTTTAAGGATGATATTTTATGCAAATTCATTCATGCTTAACCTTTTCAATGCAATGACCCATACTTTTATTATTCTTAATGACATGTTTAATGTATTTTTGTATGCATTGCCTTGTTTTTCATCATACCATTACGCTGTTTTCGGCCTGATATATGGGGCTCGGGACTCACACAAAACAAACGGCTTGATAAGCCTCGTCGTAATATATTTTAATTTCACCGGGTATGTAACACATCAAGTGGGTAATTATTTGTTAATCCTTACGTATATTTTACATGTTTGTTTTCTATAATAACACATAGTTCCGTAAATTTTACACATCAATTATAAATACAAATAATCTGCTTGTTTTTCTGATTGTATTGTATATCCACAAGATGTCTTATAGTTTTAAATAAATATAGTTTTAATATGAAATTATAAGAATGCAATTATCAATAGCTTCTACGTGTTTTTCCACACCTAATCATCTTATTACCGGAAGTAACATTATGTTATTTGTTGTTACGCTCCTGCGCGCTTTACCATGAACCTGTCAAACAAACATCGAATGCACTTAAGATAATTGAGGAAGGATATGGTCTAATTGGACTGAAACTGTCGATCACTGAGGGGATTAGTCTTTCCTAGATGATTTTGACTGCAATTATCTTACGTCAGATATATGTGCCAGAACATAAAATAAAGCTTCTAAATAAATGTATGAAACTTTCTAATGCCTACGCATATTTGACAGTTTCCAAGTGAACACACAATGATGACAAATAAGGATATTTTCTTCCTCATTGTATGAACAGAGCTAAGTTACACCGCCTTATCTCTTAATTACAAATAAAACCATTGTTTACAATGCCAAATAAATCGTTCTGTCGTTCTTGATAACACACTGATCCATACAAGCTTTAATTATAATAGTGATATAACGTTGGCTTGTCTTATATATTGGGAGGTCAATGCACTGTTTAATTATCGTATATTAATATTTTCAGGCAGCAAGAAGTTCGGTTATTACAGGTCTATAAATTTATTATGTCATATACGCATGAATAAGCACACTTTTTTAGAAAAAGAAGATGCACGTTTGAAACTAATGTGCATTTCCATTGTGGAAGAAGTAAAGAATTTCAATTGAAAGATGAATTTAATAATCAATAGAAAACTTGCACATTGTATGTTATATTGAATGAGTAGGTTTAACCCTGAAAAAAAACAAATGTTTTTTTTATAATTATGCGTATTTCTTGGCAAATACAATCGTGTTATTTATGCTAATTAGTGGTATCCCGTAAATTGAGACATTTGTGTTTATTTTGCACAACATACACAGAAAAGAGTTGTAAACAAATTCCCGTGGATATTATTACCTTTATCATATGCTGAACTCTTTTACAAAATTTCGGTCGTTCGAATATAACGTAATTTGTCACACATCATATTAACAAAATCAACATCATTATGAGCTATATATGCACATAAATGATGACATGTAGTATATTTCAATTATAGCCCGGGTCCCGATTTCTCAAATAAAGTAAAGCTTGGTTAAGTGATATTTAGCTTAAGTCAATTAATTCATATATTCATAGTGCCATATTAAAACGTTGCACAACATATATATTAGTATGTATGCTTGCTGCTTAATTAATATATTACATGTATAATCAATTAAAGTCTGTAAATTGTTTTTTCGGGAAGTTTAGCTTTTACCTTTTAGTTTACCTTTTTCTTGCAGCTCGATTACATTTACGGTACTTGGTACTTACTTGAAACGTTATCAAGCCAGTTTCTTAGGCCTTGAATCAGTACTCGGTGTCTTTTGGGCAGATCTAAAGAACGCTCCCACAGCTTGGATCGAACCCCTGACCGCCTGCTATGCGGATCCCGTATCCATTACACATTTTATTTCAACATGACTCAAAGTTATATAAAGCTCATATTAAAGCTGGATAAACAATTGTCGAGAACTCCGTAAAATAGTAGTAATATTAGTTCATTCATTAATCGTGTGTTTTTTTACGAGCTAATGAATGATGAAATGTCACTACAGTAGGCTTCTTCACATCAACACGGGGAATGTAGAAGGCATATTTCGCGAAACATAAATAGTATCCCCATGATCTTTGATTTATCAATTAATGCTTTTATTTGATTTCCGTCAACATTCTTATGACAACAGTCTAGCTGACGGGCGGTCAGGAAATATATTCAGAAGTTGACTGGCATTGACAAGTTCGTGTTTTGTTTAGCAATAAAGGTATGGGGTGATACAGGTTTTATTAAAAGTGTAGCATTGCTCTTTTAGAACTAAACTACCTAAGTGTAAAGAGGTTTAATTGAAATATGCAATTAGCAATATAATGAGTATAGAGAACGATGGTTGCTGTAAAAGACTTATTATTGGACAAGTGTAGATATGCGATCGTCGTTACTCAAACAATCATAAACATGCATATAACTGCTCTTTCTGGAATGTAGCGAACATAGAAATAAATGTATCGAAAGCCTATTCGGTTATCACCACATATAGCTTTACTAGAGTGCATGGAATATCTAAACACAGGTTCTCTCGATGACAATGAGACTCGATTAAAGTAATTTAAGTTCGTGCAACTAATGCTTATTATATACAATTGAAAAGACATTGGTTAAATTACACATTAAGCACACTTATCCGTAGCGGTTTTTAAGGAAATCTGATGGCTGTGCGTACTCATTCAAAACAAAACAATACGGAAACGCTCAAGTTTTATATAAATCACCAATTTGTTCAAAATATCATATCATATACTATATGATAAATATAAGCTGTCATCAATGACCATGTGTGTACGTGTATTTATATATGGGAGGCAGCAAGGCATAAACTTGAATGTTACATGCTCCTCGGCCGAGGAAAACTTTTTAGCAAAAGTATACACACATGGTCGTATTAATTGCAATAGCCCACTTCACCAGGAGATCGGCAATGTTCGCAGAAACTCGGAATTCTACCTTCTATCAGCTGTCCACGCTAACCAATCAAATTCTGGTGTATTATGTTTACATTAAATCAGCATGGCGTCTGCTTCGCCCTCCTTCTACCGTTTCCTTTGTTGAAATAAGCAATCGCTTTTCAATCGGTAGTTTGCCGCAATCACTTAAAAAATTTAATATAACATCAATTATAAGTTAAGTTCTCAAAATACATTCGGACTTTCGTTCAATCAAAGAAGCTTCTTCATCATACGAGCTGTTTACAAAGATCGTAAAAACTTGAGGTTTATAAAATCGCTATTTTTAGATCAGAATTGGGTTTTCCCAAAAATTGGAGAATCTGTTTTTGTCAACTACGGAAACCAGGGACCTACGGAAACTGAAAATCGTCCAAAAATGCGATATTTGATAATTATTACTGGAAATAAGGAGAAAATAATAAAATAAATAGAATATTATGTGAGTTTTGGATAAAGATCAAGTTTATCATGCTCGGCTCGAACCATGTTACCGCTCGGCAAGCCTCGCGCTGGTACATCGGTTCTAAACCTCGCATGATAAACTTGATCTTTATCCGAAATTCATATAATATTCTCTATTAACATCGTTTCCACCACCGCCCATATTCTTGCATCTTTTCCCATGGCACACGTGCGGCATTTTCTTCTGTGTATTCTCTATTTATCAGTAAAATATTCGCCATGAATTTACAAATATTGCTTCTATTAATAGATTAATTGTACATGTTTACACCAGCATTTCATTGGTCAGCCAGTTACCTGTTCGGAATCTTATCGGCTGAAAGCGTAAATGTTCGTGACTACTCGGAATGAAATGGTCTATGATGGTGACTGTAACGATTTTCATCTCTGATGTTATATCCATGTAGTCCGTGTGGATGGTATATGCAAGCTGATACACTTATATGCTTAAGCCAATGTAAATGTATTGGCAGTCTTTATAAATAAAAACCCACAGAACGTAATAAAATAAAACAAAACCTTGTTTTCTTTTTGCGAATTGAAAAATACGTAAATGTACAAATATACATATACATGTATAATATAACTATCTTCATACAATCATTAACTTTTGTAAAAAAAAATTAAATATGTCAAACCAAGATAGGTAATATTTTACAAAACATAAATAGAGGCCTAGTTTATTAATGCCCTTTCTTACAATGAAGTATTCCACTAGTTTTTGTTATCGCCTTTTGTCAGTCGTTCGTCGTGTAACGTATACCATGCGACGCAACGTTTGCTTATATGGCTATTGTAAAATCTGCTGAACACAAGAAGTCGAATTGTTTCCCCAATCCTCATGGAATGATCTGATAACATTTCTTCTTATGATATCACAGCCGAGTTCCAAGAAGGTTCTGGTCAATTGAACAACATGTTCGCCAGGGTGCGGACATTTTTTCTTGTTTGGCTAATTATGAAACCTTGTAAGTAATCTAGATTCACATTAAATCAAGAAGAAGTGTTCTTATGATATCTCATATCAGTATAGTCTATTGAAAAAGACGTTCTCCAGGGTTGGCGTGGTATATTCTATCTTATTATACCTCACTTTTATTCACAATGCTAAACTCTCATAGGCCATCGTGTCAAAGAAATACTATCAGACCCAGCGGGAAAAAAATTACTGTCCAATAAATACTGTCGCCCGCTACCTTAGCAACCACGTGCCACCAGTGGGAAAACATTAACTGTCCAAAAAATACTGTCGCCCGCTACCTTAGCAATCACGTGCGGAATGGTAAAACATTATACTGTCCCATTCGCGCATGCGCAGTATGCAGTTTTGCATTTTCGTTGTATTTTGGATAATTAAAATATCGATTGCAGCTGAAACTGTGCTGTAGAATAAATTAATGCCATTATTTAAGCTTTGACAGGAGTCATACAAAAATCAATTTAGTATAAACGGCACGCTTACCTCAATGGCAACTTTAATCCAATGCTAATAACAATTTAGTTACAACGATATACACTTCCAGTGTCTGTTCTTAAGGTGTTATGCATGAGAAACACACAATCCGAAATACGTTTTAGATTCTTTCGATGCATAAAACAAATATTTTACTGTTAAAAAACCACCACGTTCATATTGTTGTCCCAAAATGTTTTGTCACCGAAATGACGTCACATGAGTACGTCATAAATTGCGTAATCAAGTGAACCGTTCGAATATACTTACGGCATTTCTTTTGCAATTTGTTTGAGGTTTTGGATTGTTTGCTTGTAAGTGGCCTGGACTACTATATATTTATATTTTTAAAGAAATAATTGACGACTAAGAAAATTGATGGGATAAATCGATTACTAGGTTGGTTCCGAATAAAGCAAAGTTCATTTTGCTCGGCCCGAAAGTCTGAACCACTCAACATATTAATGGTTGTCCATTGCTGAAATTAAATACAATTATTGAATATTAAAATTGTTTATGGTTCATATTAATTGTTCATGTTTGAATGGTTTGTTCGGTATAACAATATAAATATTACATATCTGACAGGGTAACAGTAAATTTGTCAACTTTCGGAAAAATACTATCAACCATGGCTTCGCCTCGGTCGACAGTATTTCCTCAAGTTGACAAATTTACTGTCACCCTGTAAGACATGTAATATTTATATAATATTTCGTTTTAGAAACATTATGAACTATCTACAAATAACATTTTATTTTCTGGCCTTCGTGAAATTGTTCAACACGTGGTCTTATGATATCTCACATCTGTCTTGTCTTGTGCAAAAATTATTCTCGTCACATGAAGCGCCAGTTTATCTTTGATGTTTTGCTTATATTCTAATGCAGTCAGAACAGTACATTATGTCTTTATTATAACTTGGCTGAGTTCTATATATTGCCACGTGTGTTTCAAAAATAGGTCAGTATGTCAAATTCAAAAATCTTGAGAAGTTATTTATTCCAAATTATCAGGGATATAATGTTGGTATATTGATATATATGTCGAGTACAAAAGTTGTTCCCAGTTAAAATCCGCAGATGTCATGATGTTGTTCTGGTAGAACAATACAAAAAATTGTGGTTCAAAATGGTAATTGATAATATCAAAACGCCGTGTCTGTTGCAATATTAGTTGCCTTTTTAAAAAAAGGGTCAGAATATGTTAATGTTTTTATTGATTTAAATTCTCTGTCAATACAAAAATGCGTGCCACAATATGTGGTAGAAGAACTCGATAAGAAGCCTCATTTATTGGACTTCATGAAATAAGATCAGGTACGTGACGTTTCTTTGGGTGTCAGTTGAATGCAACAGTAGGTATTTCATAAGTGTATTGATCTTCTTTTTCCGCTGCATCTTCATAGTAATCATCACTAGAACGATTCCCTTCACCTTCTCCTCAGCGGATGCCAGTTGTCAGGGCTATAATACATGGGATTTAAACGGGATTCAAATATATGGCTTAAATACGGCCTTTATTGAACGTACTTTAATTAAATATAAATCCTCTTATATTAAAAGCATATTAATAATATAGCGGAACAACACACTACAAGAGAATAACTCTCTGAAAATAATGGCATCGGTGAAGATAAATTACTCCAATGTGTGATGCATTCAAATATCGAAGCGCGATTATGCGTGATTATTTGTGTAACAATGTCTCAATATAAAGTCTTTAGATATATTAGCAATTATAATCAATAGTAGAGTTAATTAAAAACTTTTCGGTTACACAATAGGAGACAAAGAAACAATTAGATTTTCTTATAAGATTTTTTAGAGAACTTTCCATTAATTATCAAGTTAAGTTTTCGTCACAAAAATGGGGGTAATAGTCTAATACTTCTCTTATTTGTATTTCATCGCTTTTTTTAAAGGGGAAGCATTTGAAAAGTATATCTTAGAATATTTTTTTTTTTTAATTATCTTCTTTTTATTCAATATAAAACATGCAATGTAAATATGTGCATAAGCAAGAACAAAAGTGGTATAATACAACAGTAATAATGGCAAACACATATTGTACATGATATGCTAGGATATACTTTTTTTTGCTTTGGTTGCAGGTGGTGTATGCTGTTGTTTTTAAATGTAATAATCAATCCTATAGATGAGTTGCGTAGAGTTAGGTAGAAGACAACTGGACTCGGTTATGAAAGTTTATGCGTTTCCATTTTTGTTCAAAAATATGAAGAATATCGTTGTTGAGGGCTATTTCTTTTTCAATTTTGATCTTTAGTTTTAAATAGTGTATAAAACAGTTGAAAGTAGGTATTTGTTTTTTTGTATTTGAAGCTAAATATAAAATATTTCATTAATATGATAATGCGGTTCACAGAGTTATTAATTTCTGGTATTTTAAAAGTATTCACACCGAAACTGATATTTAAGAGAGACAGTTTTAATTTCAATTGTTGTTTCTCTAGAAATGTTGTTAACTGATTCCATAGAATTTGAATATGTTTGCACTCCCAGAAAAGGTGTTCTATTGTTTCAATGTGTTCGCTGCATATATCACATAAATTTGTGTTGGATAGGTTGCCCTTAAAAAGGTATTTATTTGTAGCTATGATTCTATGGACATATTTATTTGGAAAATTTCTCAGTGTGCAATCTATAGTTGTTTTATATGGCATGATAAATATTGGTTTCCAATTAAATTCTTATTCTCGAAGAAGGCTTTGCCATTTATTTTGAATCTTGGAGTTTTCTGCAGGGTGTTTAATTTGTAGTTTGTAAAAATGTTGTTTGTTTTGTTTTGCAAGTATGTTTTCCGTGAATGATGTTTGAGTGCACGGTGTGTTATTTGCAGTAATTGTAGATTTAATATATATGGGTATGCTTTTAATTAATGTGTAATACATTAGGTAATTGCCTGAAGGTATTTCGTATATATAACATGTATTCTCAAAAGAATAGAAGTCTTTTAATCTGTAATCGTACAGTGGTCGACATATTTAATGTTTTGTTCAAACCAATGTTTATAGGAAAGTCTTATTGTTTGAAGTTATGTCTTTATTGTTCCATAAAATAGTTTTACTGGTGATTTGGGTTTCTAGATTATGAGTAACATTAGTCCATGCCGATAAAGCATAAGATAGAAATATGTTTTCGTATGCAATTTCATGCAAAATGGTATTCCTGATGTTACATTCAAAAAGTAAGGAGTCACCATATTTTTTTAGGATTTCCTGGTAGAATAATTTCCATTTACTTCTATTGGTATTATCTCGATATCTTTTAACCCAGCTGCATTTAATTGCATTCAAGAATGAGTTGATGTCCGTTAATTGGATACCTCCATTTTCTACAGTATTGAATTAACTGAAAACGTATTTCGGATTGAGTTCGCTTAATTTTATCAGGTTTACCGTTCCATATGAAATTAACTTTTTCTGATTGTATATCTTTAATAATATCATTTGGTGGGTTTGGGAGAACTGTTTGTGTATAAATTAATTTAGGGCGTGCAAACGTTTTCAACACCGTGTTTTTTCCGATTAGAGAAAGTTTACGATGCTGCCATGATTTTAAACAATTTTTAATTTTTTGTAATTTAGGCAGTATGTTTTTTAGAACTGTTTTATTTTCATTGTTTGTAAATGTTATTCCTAACGTTGTTGCTTCATCTGATGTCCAGTGGAATTTCATTTCTTTTTTAAGTTGAATATTACTTTGTTTAAATTTACCTACTAGCAAACAGGCCCAGATTACTAGCTTATTTTAGGGGGTAACTAGTCTACGACTTTCAACAGCAAGTGTTATATGTCAAAATATTTGTATAGGTCTGTAGTTTTTGAAAACGACTTTCGTTTTCTCCAAATAGGTCGGAGATGGTACATAACAACATGGCGTACAACATGGCCGACACTAATATGTAAAGGCGAAATTAAATCAACCATATTAGTTTAAATAAAATTCATTTTGAATAACAACACCATAATGTATTAAAAATACATATTTAATATTGTATATTTATACAATACATTATTAACAACAACTTAGTTCATAAATTAAAAAATTTCAAGGTCAAAACGAAGGTCAAAGGTCAAATTAGTGTCTATTATAACACATGTTTTACTCTTAAATGCAAGAAAATAGTAAATAATACAAAAACAATGTCATTTATATTACCATAATCATTTACTGAGTATTATCATAGATTTTACATTACATAACAATCATGAAATATATCAGTTATGCAGTTTAGAACAAGCTAACATGTGTTTTGTGACACATATATAAAACATACTGTTAGATACTATATTATATTTAAGATGCACATGCCATGGTTATGGTTATGATGAAATGACACACACACACAATTGCTTCAAATAATATAACAATCATTTAAACCAATAATAAACTTTTTATCAACTAGATGTATAATTTAAAACAGGTGACACACTATTACAATGTTAAAGGTTACACACCACTTATATCTTGTACATGTTCTTATGTCATTATTTTTCTATCAACTTGTAGATAAGTATTTAAGAAAATAATGATTAATACAAAAAAATTAGATTGACAAAACCCTTCACTGACTATAATAAAGGGATGTTACATCACAAAACATTCATTTATTTCAGAAATGCCTTTTGGAACCACCTCACATGTGTTTTGTGACACATACATGTATATAAATCATACTGTTTTATACATTATTTTTAAATAAGATGAACATGTCAAAATTATTGTGCAATGACATACAATCACAGTTATGAACAATATAACAATCTTTGAACAAACTTCTTAACAATGTTTTACCAACTGGATGTAAATATAAAAACCGAAAGATTGCATTCTACTAAAATGTTAAAGGTTACAAACCACTTGTGTCATTCGATTTTTTTCTTCATTTTTTAAAACTCGAATAAATCAATATTAACATAAATAATATTGAAAAGTATGTAATACAGAAATACAAGCAAATCTCAATAAATACTCAATATTGCATCTCTGAAGATAATACATTATATTTCATAATCGAGTAGTGTGAAGTCAACAAGTAACATATACTAGAGCAGTACATCGGTAAACTTTAAGTTCAGTCTTTCTATGGAAAAAAACAATATCATGTCACAGCAATACAGACAATGAACAAATGGCATTGAGAAGTGTACATTGTACTTACAATACCGACTTTTCTAACGTGTTGACAATAATAACAAGATTTAGTGAACTGTGTTTGACCTATAAAATGACAAAAAAATTGGAAAACACTTGACCATATGTTATTATTGTATTGATTGTTTGGGTTATATCAAGGTAATACATGGAAAATATGTTTTCTGATTTATGTGAAATAAGTTGTTCTTATCAATTATGCTATTTTATAATTAATTTTAAATCCTAATGCAACTGTCAAACTGTCTATTTACTGCTGTTTGAACACACATCAAGCTTCAGTATCAGAAATGTCACTATATTGATCAAACACTAATGTCAAGGTATGCAAATTGGCACAAAGCATATTTGCAGTACACTTGCAGGCTGCTGTGCATGGCTGTTTGTTTATAAAACAGCGACATGTAAAGTCCTCACATATTTCACAGTCACACGTCAGATCATTGAGAAGCTCTGGGGTTTTGGCAGCTTTCTTGTTAGTGATATTGTATTTGTCACCCTCTTCAATGTTTAAATCAGCAGTATTGTAATAACTTGCAAGACAACCCCTTTTTCGGTGGTATTTAGCCTTAACAGCAACAAGATCACCTTTTGGAAGACTTAAAAAACGATTAATAACACGCTCATCATGACGTTTATATGCAAAATCTAAGACCTTTGATTATAGTGTTATAGGATCTATTGAATTAGATTGTTCAACAAATGACCAACTTCTAGAATAACCTTTTGAATTACTGTCCCTTTTTGGATTACATTTTTCTCGACAAATGAAACATTGCAGTTTCCAGTTGAAATTTTCTGAAGAAGACCTTGTTTTTAAAGGAGTTGTTTAATTATTGGGATCCTCCATTCTGCCATCAGTGATTTACCCGGACTGGTCTGCTGTTGCACCCGTCACAGCTGGAAGATTAAGGTTTAACCCATTTATGCCTAGTGGACTCTCCCATCCTTCTAAATTAGATCAATTTATTTCCAAAATTAGGGATGTCTAGTATATTTATTTCTTAATTTAGAATATTTCTTGCAAAATTCCTTTAAGCAAACAGCGTAGACCCTGATGAGACGCCGCATCATGCAGCGTCTCATCAGGGTCTACGCTGTTTGTCAAGGCCTTTTTTCTAGACGCTAGGCATAAATGGGTTAAGAATGTTTTCTCTAGGAAAGTGTCTTGCATTGGTTTGGTTCATGATCATCATCATCATCATCACCACCACCACCACCACCACCACCACCACCACCACCACCACACACCACCACCACCACCACCACCACCACCATCATCATCATCATCATCATCATCATCACCACCACCACCACCACCACCACCATCATCATAATCCTCACCATCATCATCAAATTGTATCACCATCATATGCATCATCATCATCCATCAACATCCTCCATTATCACCATCCATCCTCTCCATCTCTTTCCATTATCATCAATAGTTTGTGTAGTACGATCACCAAAACATATTGTTATAAATTGTACTTAACAGTGAACTATGTTGAGCTTACTCAGTATTATATTATAACTGCAAGGATTGGTCCTTCTTCCCATGGTAGGCAGTAATCAAATACAACTTATGTATGCACACAAATATAAGATGTAATTATTTATGTCTTAATCTTGTTAAGTTGGTAAAATTGCCCTTAACTGGTATACCTCTACACAAGTTCCACTGCCTGCATACAGTTCTCTATTTGCATCACTTCGAAGTATGACTAAACGCTTTGTGTTGAGTTGATCCTTAAACAAATTTTCACACTTAAACATGCAGCAAACAAAATGTTAAATCATAAGGTTAAATTTTAACAAATTTAATTATGTTAATTTCATCTTTTACACATCTTATGTTTGTAAAAAGTGTATTATAATAAAAGTCAATTTTGAGTAAATGTGCATGCATTGTAAACAATAATTTCTTATTAACTAATGTCAAACATTAACATTATTTGGAATGATATCTTAGAGCCACTAACTATACTTTTAAATAGCCCAAACATACCTTTTGTCAACATCTAAAAAGCTATAGATCTATCATTAGATGTGTTTCTCAAAATGTGAACTGAAAAACAGAAAAATTATAATATATCAAAATTCAACTTTAATAACGTTTTATTTACTAATATCCGGTTATTTGTATCAATCCGGATACTACTCAAGTTTAAAAAACAAACAGAGATAGGGTGTACTATAAGCTTATTATTTGATAATTTCCCATTCATACACATTGAAAAACACAATTACTTTCATATTTAATTTCTTTTATAAACAAAAAGATAACAGTAATAGCCTTTTTATATAACTTTTCGCAGACGATACAAAACTATTCAACCTTGCAAAATTACAACAAGATACGGACCAAATTCAAAGAGACAATGACAACTTATGTAAATGGAGTGACACTTGGCTTTTGAACTTTAACACTGAAAAATGTAGAGTAATGCATTTTGGAAAAAATAACCCAAACAAGACATACCTGCTTGGACAAGGATCTGAAAGAAAGGAAATTTCAAGTAAAATGCAAGAAAGGGATTAAGGGATTATATTCGTCCTGATTTGAAATTTAGAGAACATATGAACCAGTGTATAAATAAAGCGAACAGCAAAATAGGACTAATTAGAAGGACTTTTCTTCACATTACTACAAAACAACTAAGGAAATTATACAAGTCGTTAATCAGACCTCACTTGGAATATGGTAATATAATTTGGTACCCACGATTCAAGAAAGATATAGAAATTGTAGAACGAGTACAAAAACGTGCGACTAAATTAGAATACTATGTTAGACACTTACCATACATTGAAAGACTTAAAATATTGAAGATACCATCTTTGTCATATCGTCGTTTCCGTGGAGACATGATCGAAGTTTTTAAAATCTTGAATAAAAAAGAAGACATTGAATTTTACAGATTTTTTAAAATGAACAATACTTCGACAAGGGGTCACTGTTTAAAACTCAAGAAAAAATCTTGTAGAAAGGACACCAGAAAATACTTCTTTTCTCAGAGAGTGATAAATCCGTGGAATAATCTACCGGAATTCGTTGTTACAGCGCCATCCCTTAATACCTTTAAAAACAGATTGGACAAATACATGGCAGATAAAATGTACTCAGTTATACCGGAGACTACCTGGGTTAACGAACATGAGGGGGGCTATTAAAAGCTTATCCAGCTTGCGGCCCTAACCGGATATGTATGTATGTATGCCTTGAAATAGATTGGGGGCTCTGACCCTCAAACATTAAGCCTTTAAGCCTAGGTTTTTATTCTTAATTCCAAGTAGACTAAAATTCTTTCTTCAAAAGTGTTGCATATATATGTATAAGGCTTAGCACTGTACAAATAAACAAACTATATACATACCTTTTGTATGACATGTTTGCCAAAATTTGTTTTTGTTTCATCTTCTGCAGACAGAACATCAAGGTCATGTCTTAATAATACCAAAGGGAAGCAATCACACACTTACTGTCTGAGGTGAAAAACAGCTATGTTTGAACTTAGTCCACGCAAACAAAATAGTTTGCAATTGTGCTTTTTTTTTAATTTAAAGACTTCTCATCATTTAATAAGATTTCATCATTAATGACATAAAATTTAAACAAAGCAAAGCAAAAACATGCCTGTGTTAACTAGTCTTTTATGACTTATTCAATACATGTTAATCTCTAGACTAACAGAGCTTCCTGGTAAAAGCTACTATTTAAGAGTAAATTTTAAAAACTGAAACCTAATTATATCTACAATTTTAATATTATTACATATATTTCTCACTACCGTTATTATATCTCAAAGTAATTTATTCCATTGTCTCGCTTGCGTGACCTTATTCAATTATTTGACAAATTAGGGGCGGAACATGGGGTTGAACAAGATCCTGATGTAAATGCATACTTTACATTTTTTAAAGGATTATTTGAAAATTAAGTTAAATAATTGAGCCAATCATAATTTAAACTGTGTTGTGTTTAAGACCCGATGCCATTCTTAAACGGGTAAGCGATTCTATAAGAATATTGAATGAGTCAATACTGTCATTTACAAAATAAGTTGCGTCTTCAGCAAATAGGGACTGTTTAATTTTTTCGTCAGGTTCTAGCGATATTCCATTAAAATGTTTATTTGATTGGATATAGTGTGATAGATACTCGATGCATATAATAAATAGTGAGGATGAGAGTGGACATCCTTGTCGTACCCCTCGTTCGATGTTAAAACTGTATAAAATAGTTTTACCCATTTAATAAGACTTTCACCGAAATTCATATTTTCTAAGCAAGAGAACATAAACGAATAGTCTTTTTAGAATGAGAATTTTTAGAATGAGCATAAAGGTTTCCCTTCTTTTTTATCTAATAATGGGTTAAGAACAGTAATGAAATCACCACCGATTATAATGTTTTTACCTTGGTTATTCATTTACAAACGATTGTAATGTTTCGTAAAATGTGGAGTCATCTATGTTAGGGCCGTAAACGTCGATTAATGTTAATTGTGTTTCATTTATTTTGATATCTATACTTGCTTGTCTGCCAATTATTATTTCGTTAAAGTTATCGACTGTGATCCCTATATTGTTTTTAATCAGAAAGGCAATGCCTTGTTTATTAGTATGTTGTCCACTGAGGTAGATTTTACCGTTCCATTCATCTTTTAAGTTTTGTGCTAAAGTATGTGTCAAGTGACTTTCTTGTAGTAGGCATACTCTTTAAAAAAAATTCGCCTAACAATTTGAAGATTTTTATTCGTTTGTCTTTATTGTTTGGCCCTTTTGCATTCAAAGTACATATTTTAATCATTTAAAAAAGGTGGAAGGTGATGTGAATGATAATGTGTGTGTGCTTGTCCGGTTCGATTCATTTTAAAAAATAGAGAAGAGCTATTCATCCTAAACAATAGGTTAAGCGTAATGGAGTTATGGGTCAGATGAGTACTCTGTATACAAAAATTCATATTCCAAGTCTCAGCAATTGATGTTTCATAAACAATACATTGTTTTATGCTTAACAAAATCATCCGTGAGAACGTATTTTTTATCTCTATGCAACCATATATTCCATAAATTATCATTATGGTCATCGCGAACGGACGAACATATTGATACGCAATAGACAAGACAATTTCTAGATCATGTGTAATGTGTAGTATGTTTTATAGATTTGTGTCGTATTAACATACAAGGACTGCCTATTCAAACGCCAAAAGGACATCGATCGATCGGGAGCTATTGTGCGCGATTTATTTTTAACGCGTTATATTGCCTTTTTCGAAACAAAGTACGCGCACAAACACGGATAAATGTTCTGCCAATTAGCATACTAGATACAACGCGTTTTGCTCGCATACTGCGTGATTTGTATGGCACTGTATAAGGCAGCAGTTATCTTTTTGTGTAATAATTGCATGCTTATATTGTTATTAAATGTCTTTAAACAAAAAATACAAATCACAAAATTGTAATAAATTATTACACGTTGACATTTAGTTCATATTTCATCTGTATTGAGCATTACCATGCAATATCACGGATTTTAACTTACTACGCATGGAGGACGAGTAAGTTTATCAAATAAAAGATTCGGCTGTGTGCCAAATTAAAGCAATAACGATAGTTGTAGTAACCAAATGTCTTGTCTACGAGAAAAAAGTAGTAGCAGTTATTTCGAGTCTAGACTGGGCTATTCATCTTCCAGACAGTTTTATTTCGCTTATCGAAAATGCAGCTATATTATGGCGTATCAAATTCTATTATACTGTCACTCTGTAAGAAATTACAGTTAACTACTAAAAGATAATTTATTACCGAATCTATAAAACGTCATTGCATGGCCCTTAAACTGCGCCAGGTTCGTGTACCAGACACCGTAGCGGTTACTTTGATTGATGTGTCAATACGGGATTCCATTAAATGCAAACGTACACAAGGTAAATAAAGTAAATTTTATAAAATGTTACCAAATATGCATATGTTAAACACGAGTTTTATTTAAACTTAACAATAATTACTCGATATAGGGCCTTTGTCAATATTGACCGTTTATTTCACAATCATATTTGAAAATTAAAAAGTCTAATTGTAAAGAAGGTCTGGTACTGATTAAAAATGCACGTATCACGTATATAGAATAAAAAAGTTGCTCTCAACTTCTGGAACAAGACAATACTTTCGATTGATATAAAACAAAATTAAAATGCGGAAACGCGTTCAGTAATCTTCTTTACAAGCTTACAGAAAATGAAATTATTCTAGGTTTGATAAATATGGTATCACTGGGGGCTGACGAGGTATAAGCGTAGTCCGTTTCGCTACGACGTCGGGTATATGTTTTACTACGAAAACATTGTGTAAATACACTACTTAATCAGGCGAGTTTCATCTTTTCTGGTATTTGTGGATTATAGAACGAAACAGCCAGTAATGGTAGGTACTTATTTTCAATAACAAACTAACAAATGTGCGTAGTTGCAACAATTACATTTATTTTGAGCTAAAATCGAAATATTGATTTGAAGCAATACATAAGGTGGTTATTCTGTTAAAGTAGCAAATTACGGTAACTAAAAGGGGCCTTTTCACAGATTTTGGCATGTTTTGAAGTTTGTCATTAAATGATTTTTATTGATGAATGTAAACATTAAATTTTAAAAGCTCCAGTAAAAAATCAAAAATAAAATTCAAAAAAAGGAAAAAAAAGTAGCCCGCAGCAGGGCTCGAACCAGTGACCCCCGGAATCCTGAAGCAAAAACGCATTAGCCAACTGAGCTATCCTGCCAAGCATACATAAGATGTGTATTTTATACGTTATATAAGCAATCTTCGTAGTTTCACAAATTTAAACGACAACAAGGTCGCTGTGGTGTAGTGGATATGGTGTCCGCCTAGCGATCGGGAGGTCACGGGTTCGATCCCCACTGCGGGAGCGTTCTTTAGATTTCCCCCATAGACACCAAGTACTGGTTCTAGTCCCAGGAAACGGACTCGAGAGCGTTTCAAATAAGCCTAAGGCTTTCTATGCAATCGAGGTTTCGGGCACGATTGCGCTCCCGGTATAAAAGAAAACTCTCAAGCAACAGTATTTATTATAACAAAATAATTCCAGTGACATGGATGTGAACGACGAGGATGATTTTATGTTTGCCTGCTTATTTGCAGCATTAATAAAATCTTTGCGTCGTAAAGAGCTGAAAGAAGCAAAAAAGTCCGGGAAAAGACGAAAAAGGAGGCCAAGGTCCCTGTGGGTTCGTCCATGGCTATCGGAAGCTAGAAGGCAGCAGCAGGGGCACTTTGATGCATTTCTTACCAGGGAACTCCGCAACGAAGATATCAACACCTTTCAGAATTATCTGAGGATGCCCTCAGAACTATTCGACGAGATCCTTGAACGGATATCTCAAGTCATCTCAAGACAAGATACGAAGTATCGCTCCTCCCTTACACCTGGATTGAAACTGGCACTGACTCTGCGGCATTTGGTGGAAGGCAAGTACTTTCAGATTGTTCCTCCACTTGAAAGTCGTTTGCAGCGCGGGGGGGTAGCCTTTGTTCCGCGCTTTCTTGGTGGCATGTTTGCTCATCGAGTGTTCAGACTGAAATGAAAGTTTCCTGAGAAGCACGGCTTTTATATACTCAGCTTCAGACCGCGCGAATCGTGTCAGACCGTACAACAACTCAACTGGCCGTAACGCATCTGCCTGCAAAACGCAACACACCGTAACGGGTCGGATTAAACACGTAGCAAAACGGCTATCAATTATCCTAGCTTGCCGTGGTTATCTTGACAAAGCGTAACAAAACGTAACACAACGTGATAGAAACTTAACATGTCGGGGAATGAAAAGGATTCCCGTCAGAGTACGGACACTTTTCGGGTTCTGTTACGGCCTGCTACGTACTGTCAAGTTGTGTTGCGTTTAACAAGTTCTATCACGTTTCTCATTTCCGCCGTGACTGCCGTGGCAAATTTTTTGACAGTTTAAAATTTTGGCAAGGCAACCACGGCAACCCCGTTGTGTCACGTTTGGCTATTCCGTTCCCCTACGTTGCCTCACGTTCATCCCGTTTCCTCCATGGTGGCCCGAAACGTGATTGCCGTGGTCGCCGGGAACATGGTGTAAGCGCAGCATTAACCGCGTTGTAACACGAGGTAAATATACCGGCCGTCATGTACGCAGTTAACAATAACCTGTGACAGAAAACCACTGCCACACCTTTACAACAATACATTGATTAATCAATTGCGGATTTGTGCCATTGGGGTCCTACTTTCTACACCTTACGGCTGTTACAGGTGTTGATTTTACAGGTAAAATAATGTATACTAACATGAAATTCATCTCAAAATTAGTTGGCGATAACAGATTTTTAAGAAAATCGCTTTGATATATACAATGTAAAAATCAAAATCAGTATGAGATAAAGAAGGATCGAAGTTGGGACATGGGATTTACTTTGACATAAGCAGAGTTTCGAGATAAGCGAGTTGGGCATAACGAGGATCGAACGAATGTTGTTTGATAAAGAATACCGTATGCTAAAAACCTATCGTCGGTCTCTATCCAAAAGAACGTATAAGGCATTATTGTCACAAGGTGAAGATGCGTAATTTTATTGAGATCGACGACATAAGTTCTCGACTCTCAACTGTCGTCTTATATATGGATTTTTGATTATGATCGTTTCGTTTGGCCTAGTCGTGAATTTAATTATATGATAATAATGTGCATTACCATGTCGACTGTGCGCTTCGGGTCATCTTTTGTCGTTGTTACTACCTCTCCCGAAAAGGAAACATCCAGCCACTCCATGACTCTGAATTAAAAAAAAAGAAGCTTTTTTTTTCTTTCGCCTTTGAGAGATAACAAATAAGTCTTCTGTGAGAAACGCATACACGCTAAAGCGTTGTCGTAGCGAGGATGTACGTAAACTTTCAGAGACATGATCATGCATAATAATACTATTAAGCCTTTATTTCTGATAACTGGGACACCCTTCACATTTATAAACACACCATTGGCTTAACGATACATACATCAATATGGAAATTGTAAAATTTTGTCAATTAAACACAGTTGTAAACCTTTATTGCATTTTTTTAAAGTGAAACTTGACTTCGGTTTGATAAATCAGCGGTATATTTAATGATTAACCGCATAAACCAGACACATGTTGAATCATAATTTGATGTAACAAATCTATGAAATGTCGTTGTGCTTAAATTCAGAGTTTTGTTATGACAAAAGCATAATCTTACCTGTTTTAAACACAAATTTCAACCAATCCGTTCTACGATGTCATGTGTTTTTACAAAATGTTTTCGTAGTAAAACATATACTCGACGTCGTAGCGAAACGGACTTCGCTTATACCTCGTCAGCCCCCAGTGGGTATAGTATGGTTTTATACATGTTATTTAGAAAAGAGATTATGGTAATGGTTTAGCGCGAAAATTGCACGGATTGTGTGTTAAAGATTTAGCGCGCAAGCGCACGAGTTTTTCGTTTTGGGGTATATACGATTTGCAATTTTATTGAGTCGCCATTCGAGGGTATATTTGACAGGCAAAAGTAATGGAAAGGAAAACGAAGGGTGGATAACCCCGCCCTTAATAGACATACGTATGTCTAAATAAGTGGTTACATGATTTTACGTTTATAATTTTGCAATAATAAAGTCGATATCAAGTTTAGTTTAAGTTCGGTTTTCTAGTCCATGTGAGATGGGATCTAAACACGAACCGATTCCTTTACGAGAAAGTCGATGGGTGTATTTAGATTTAAGTCTGAAGCAGCTTAGTTTTATGATTATTTTGTTTCATCTTTTACTTCATATTGTGTTTTAATGTGAATTTTTAATTTATGTGTTTCATATTTGAGACTCTCACTTCCTGGACATAGTACTTCCTGCATATTTATTGAAATCTTGGTATGTTTAATATATATATTACTCGGAATACTTATGATTTATCTACAATCTTTTTAAGTATTATTTTATGGATTTTATGGTTTTAGTGATTTGTTTGTTTCTTGTTGATGTCCGGGGTGTGTACGGGATGCTTTTGATGTTTGTTTGTTATGTTAGTTTGCGCAATGAGATTGATAATGTTTTATTAACATGTTTTTCTTAAGAATACTTTATTTTTACAGTGTAACAAAAGCTGCTTATTTGTAGATTTCTCTTAAATTAGAGGTTTCGGGAGGTGATGAAGGCACCTAGACACCGGTCTTGAGCCATGATTATTTCTCTTTTTTACACGTTTTATAATTCAACTAAATCACGATAAGCAGTAATCCAAAACTATCAAAATTAAATGCTTAAACTGCGTTTCAATAGAGATTTTCTTGACTTAAATATCATTTTATTGTTTAAGTGTTGAATCAACTGTTGTCGCTTTAAATACAGCCGCAATAAGGATTTGAAAATGAAGCATCGCTTTGCTTGAATATCCTGGGGAAAGTCGTTATGAGCATTTACCATATTTAGCCCTGTTGTGATGTGGCTACAATAATTAAAATTTAAATTGATGAATGTCTGTTATTGTTTGAAACTGCCCAATAATGCTTCCTGAATTATTGTTATAAACCCTTTGTTCCAAATGGTTTGCGGCGATCGTTTACAAGCTATCATTTCTTTAAACAGTGATTTATAGATTCATTTTCAAAATCAAGAAACGTAAGACGATTGTTTATCTGTAACTCATTATGGAGAATCATGTTACTAGTTTAAAAAGAAGATATTTCGAAAAGCGTTTCTATTACTAAATTATTCTGCTCATTATTATTCCTCAGCAAAAACAAATTGCTTCCACGGCTTAAGCAAGCCCTTCAAAGTTGGTATAAACGATTTTGTCAAATAATTTATGAATTTATATAAAATGTGTAAAAAAGACAACTTATTATACATATATTTCAATATATAATAAAATAAAAGTTAAGAAGAACATGTGTCAAAAATGTCGATACATATACATATAAATCTGATATCGAAAATGTCTACAGTCGAATTCGACAGTATTATCACGCATGTATGATGTGAATGTTAATTTAGTTATACGGATCATTTTAACCCATTTATGCCTAGCGTCTAGAAAAAAGGCCTTGGCAAACAGCGTAGACCCAGATGAGACGCCGCATGGTGCGACGTCTTATCAGGGTCTGCGCTGTTTGCTTAAAGGAATTTCTGTAAAAAATATTCTAAATATAGAAATAAATATACTGGACATCCCTAATTTTGGAAATAAATTGATCCAATTTAGTCCACTAGGCTTAAATGGGTTAAATTCTAGAAACGACACTATTCATACGACACACAAACACTTAATATGATCCTAATAGAAAGACGAATGCGTCGGTTATTGTAGGAAAATATGTACGAAATATCTTCGTCACAATCGGCTCGAGGCGCTAATTTGTCTATGCTGCATCTTATGAAATTCGCCTTCAATGTATAATTATTCTTGCCTATTTTCTATTATTGTAACACATTTTTATTAATATATTACAATAACACATATTAAAATCGTGCATACCCAACAGAACAGTATTTATTAACGTTCATACCCAATACAGTGTTTGATAATATTCTTTAAGTCCCCACCCTACTCAACCAATACGACCACAACCTCCCCTCGGCATTAAAGTACAGTCATGCTTTTATACGGCCCGGTAATATGATGCGATATCGCGGGATTAATTTAGCAATTTCGCATCATCTTCGCACTTTCGACCTTTCAAAGAAGGCTCGAACTTAAAAATACGATGTAAGGGTACGAGATCAAAGAGCGATATTTCGATTAACATTTCTCGATCATAATCTCGCAACCACAAATAAGTAGAAATATAGAACTTACATACGGACATATAGAACACATATTTTTTATCATCATTTATTATGTTTTTACATACAGATACTTTTGAAGAATAAATATATGTATGTTTACAGTACAAAGTGTATATTTACATTATTTATGTGATTAATTTACAACATTTATTGAATTTTACCAAACAAATATTACTTTATTGAACTAATATATGTATATATTATATATTTATAGTACATAAATTAGAAAACATTTTATATTTGTTTAACATGCCGTACCTGAATATGCAAATAATGGTCTGATGGATTGTTATGTATACCTTAATACTTGAATCATGAACTATATTGCGGTATTTTCATGTAAGAAAATCCTTTCGATGCTTCGCCATCATAAATCCCTAAAACCCATAAAAATAATTTCATTAAAGTTTCCTCAAATTGAAAAAGTGTGATTCGTTTTAACTATCGCTAAAACTGTAAAGAGTACCAGGTTTAATAAGACGGATTTTTTTTGTGGCATTTCTTGTTGACATCTGCTATGCATTTATTTGCAGTTATTAATATTAACACATTGCAAATTTGTAATTTATGGATTTTTTGCAGCTATTATTGCAGCTGTAAGTATTCATTATCCTTCATGATATCGTGGTGAAACAATCTTGCATAATAATACATTTATTCAATTTGGTACAAAACAGTTATATTGACAACTGGTTGTCTATATTGATTGTAAATAATAAATTATTGTTGAAAACATGTCAGCGTTTGTAGATGTATTTATCAAATATGCTTTAATAAGGCAGGTATTTTCATAACAATATTAGTAAACGGTTGTTTTGATCGTTAAATAATCGTTAGATGCATGCTTGTGAAACTTTATGTGGTTCACATATTATTTAAACAATGCTTTTTGTATTTTTTTCCGGAAAAGAGCGATCTTTTATTGCTGGGAAGTGGCAAAGATAAAATGACCGGAAATAAACCAGTTTTTGTTTAATCCCTAGATTTATTCAATTTGCTAAATTAATGGTTATTAATTAAGCCGTCAAACGCGGAAAATACCAATATTCAGCACATAATGGTTACAACATTAAGATACTTAAACTGATTGGTGTTTCAAACATTCTAACGTCGGTGGAAAAAGCGCAAAAGATTATGTAGTATAGGTAACCAAACGAGTGTAGCTAGGTGGTGTGTAGCAATGTAAAAAACTATTCTATGAAAATAGTGTCGTCAAGTTTTTTTACTTGTGTTACGTATGTTGACTTTGCAATGTATTGATAGACCTGTGATTTTATGTGTTTATCAATTATCGTTGCAAAAGCATACGGCTATTTAATTGACCAGATAATTGACGTCAAGAAAATGTGTAGAAAAACGAGTTTGATTATGATCAAGAGAAAAAAAGCCCACTAGTTTTGTTTCCAATTATCGCAAAGGTTGGAACCTGTATTATTCTGTTCCCGGTCCTTTGTATATGAGTTCGATTGGAGGTCGCTATACCGGATATATTGAGTTTCAGCGGCACAAGACTACACTTAGATTGATTATACACTACTGCTTGAGGCCCTTTGTCGAATCCCGCGATTGTGCCACAGTTAAATGCGCAATATCGCGGTTGTGAGCCTTTTGAGTGCGCTTTTATCGCGGGAACGTATCACGACTTTCGTAAGCCGTGTTGAGAACTCGCCACGGGTTAATCACTGCGCTATTTTTGCGGGGGATATGGCGACGGGATCTGGTGGTATCGCGGCGGTCCGCGGTGGAATCGATGTTTTCTGCGGCGATTTATTATCTTTTTGTCAGCAATATTGGTTCATGTACAGTACATGTATGCACAATTTTTCCGTTTAAACAAAATATGAAAAAATAACGCGCGTAAGCTTCGTGAACATTGTAATCGTCGTTTTACGTTGTTCGTTTGCGAACAACTAAGATTAGTATCACGTGTTTCAAGCCAGTTCTCTTTTAACTACGATAAAGCTGATAATTTCCGCATCTGTCGCAACCGCACGAGAAACAGTTGTATAATTTATGCAAGAGGTTTGAGTTCTTCAACTATATTCATTCACAGATGCAAACATATTGTGAATATCGTGTTAAATGGAATATTTTTGAACGGAGCGTATATAGAAAAAATCAATAAACAACGTTTGTATTATACGTGTCTCGAAAGAGCATATTTATGAATGATTAAAATAGTCCACTATCTGCTGCGTCTTAATGACGTAGTATTTTTGCTCAGCAAACGTCATTAATAATCTGAGGCTATTAATAGATGTGGAAAAATAAAAAATTGCTGATAAACAAGTAAAGTGGGATGTCCAAGACACTATCACGCGACTGTTGCGTAACCTCGTTCATAGTGCATGCTACTACAACGGGGTTAAATTTGATATGTCTGAGAAACCTTATTTTGTTCTCAACGGCGATTGCGGCGATCTTTTGTATTTACGGGGACTAACAACGCAAAAATAGAATTTGAGTAAATAAATTCCATAATTCAGAGCAATATATGCTTACTCGAATATTTCGACTTTATCACATAGTCTTCATCAGCGATGTGCTGGTCAGTTGAACGAGTCACGTGACGTAGGATGGTCACGTGACACGAGGAGAGAATTGTACACAGGCGGAAGTTTGAGCCCCTCGTACCGGTTTAGCGACGGTCTTCGTTGTTAATGTTTATTGCCTCCTTGACCCGACGTTTGATATGCGAGTCCTCAGATGCTAGAATTTTGGTGTTATTTGGGTCAATTTTGTGTCCTGTGTGAGAGCAATGTTAATATATGGCCGAGTTGGATCTGGCTACATGTCCTTTCAATCTTATGTGCAATGATCTTCCAGTTTCACCAATGTAATCGTTTTTGCATTGTTCACACTTAATGTAATTAACCACCCCACACTTTTTTGTCTGTTTTGTCTTTAACGTGAGTTAATTTTTCTCTAAATTTTCTCTAATTGAGTTATATGGTCGATGGTACATGTTGACCCCATATTTCTTGAATGTTCTGTGCAGAGCTTCTGATGTGCCCCGGATGTATGGCATACCAAAATTGATCTTGACTCGTTCAACTGACCAGCACATCGCTGATGAAGACTATGTGATATAAATATTCGAGTAAGCATATATGACTCTGAGTAAGCGAATTTATTTACTCAAATGATTAATCCAGATCAAGAGAACAACCTTCATAGTTGCAATAATAGAAGGTTAAGTTTCACAGTTTTCAATTTACAAAATGTTGAACATGGTTTCACCAATACCTACAGGGTATACTTTAGACAACAACAAATGCTTTATAATCGCTAAAACCGAATATAAAAAAAACACTAAATATAACAAGAAATATCTTTTCAAAAGTTAGTCGGCGTAAATGCTGACTTGAAAATAAAGTTTGAAATTTACGTTTCTAAATAATGAAAATAAATGAAATTGAAAACAAAAGTTTAACTTATGTTATTCAAATATTTAACGCATGAAATGTGTGTTATCATTGTCAACCCACACATAAGTGTAAGTAGATACAAATTATACTACGGGAGTGCATATCAAATGTGTCCTCACATGCCTTATTATGAGTGTATTTCTTCACCATCGAACTATATCATATGTTAATATTTGATTTACACGCAGTTTTCTTAGGACACATTTAAATCACACTTTCATAGCCACATCATGCGAAAATGGGTCTTGAGCGTTCCGACCAGTGTATCTTAAGCTCAACCTGTGCATTTGCGCAGTCTGGTCAGACGCGATGCTGTTCGCTATATAATCAATCAATGTCTAAGCGTCTCATTGTGTATCTGCTGAGCAGATTAAGAGAGAGATGCGCAGGCTGAGTGGGCTGTATATATGATAGGCGCATATGGAATAAGACCCATTTTCGAATGACGAGGGTCATTAAAAATCTCATTGCGATTTGTTAATGGCACAATTTAGTACAATGCTTTTCGATACAAAATTGAATTCAAAATAGCAAACTGGTAAATAAGGGCAGCCTATCCGGGCGTTCAGAAACCATTTCCAGTACGGCAAACATTTGTGGTTGGATAATTAAACGATTTCCTCTTGTTAAGACACTATACTAGTTCGGTAGTGTTCATTTTCTCATCTACTTACCCTGAAATTCTGCAAGATGGATGTTTACGCGTACTTGTAACTGGTTCACAATTTGTGTCGTTTGAACATACAGAGATAAGTCCGGAATGCCTTACACTGAACAGTGCGACATCTTTGACGCTGAGCACAGACACAGTGATGAAGCCAAAGTTCAGTGGTTTTATCTTGAGTCAGCCTATGAAAAATTCGAATATATTCATGTCTGTCTGCTGGCGTTATGTGAAAGTCATTTAAGGTGAAAAGCTGGGTAAAACAGCTACGCCGAAAAAGCACATTAGGGCTCTTTACTCGTGTTTAGGTCAGAGTTGATGACACTCTGTGAACTGCTAGGGTAACAAGTAACGCATAAACAAGTACGCAGATTTATTTTTTATTTATTTTCATCAATTATCTTATTGTATATATCTTGACTTTGTATATGGTGTTAAAATCAAAAGTTCTGTACAGAGAATTTCCATCATGAAACTATATTCATAGTGAGATAGGTATTCGATTTTCCAACAATATTCATGTAATATGATGGTGATTGCAAATGTTTATGAACATAGGTTCTGGGGGCATATTAAAATCGCAATGTCCGTCCGTCAGTCAGTCAGTCAGTTAGTTAGTTAGTTAGTCCGTCCGGATTAGTTTCCGCTCAATAAGTCAAGCAATTGGCATCAGATCTTCACCAAACTTCATCAAAATGTGTTAGGCAATAACATCTAGGTCTAGTTCGAAAATCGGTCAAATTGACCAACACACTCCTGAGTTATGGCCCTTGATTCATCACAAAATTTGTTGTTTTTTTTTCTCGTTTCCGCTCAATAACTCGAGCAATTGTTATCAGATCTTCACCAAACTTCATGACAATGTGTAAGGCAATAACATCTAGGTCAAGTTCGATAATCGGCCAAATTGACCCAGACACTCCTGAGTTACGACCCTTGAATCATCGAAAAAATTGCTTTTTTTCAATAACTCAAGCAAATGCCATAGGATCTTTGCCATACTTCATGATAATGTGTAAGGTCATAAGATCTAGGCCAAGTTCGATAATTGGCCAAATTGACCCAAACAGTCCTGAGTTACGACTCATAAAAAATGAGTTTTTTCTCGTTTCCACTCAATAACTCCACCAATTGTCATCGGATCTTCACCAAACTTTATAAAAATGTGTAAGGCAATAAAATCTAGGTTAAGAGCAATAATCAGCCAAATTTACCCAGGCACTTCTGAGTAACGGCCCTTGAATCATCAAAAATTGCATTTCCGCTCGAAACATGCTCATAACTTCTATGTCGCTTCAGATTTAACCTTCATATTTGGTATGCATGTGTATATGGACAAGGCCTTTCCATACGCACATAAATTTGACCCCTTTGACCTTGACCTTGAACCTATGTTCCGCGTTTAGGTTTCGAAATCTGTGTTTAGGTTTCCAAAAGCGTTTTGGGGGCATATGTCTTCCGATGGAGACAGCTCTTGTTTTATATTCAGTTCTCATCACCATTTTCATCATACTTTCTATATTTTCAGAACGTCAAAAAGGGCCATGTTGTTATTATTTTGTCTCAGTTATCTCTATAACAATAAATAGGATGATAAAAAACGCACACATATCTGGACCCGTGAGTTAAAAATAACTTTTTATAAATTTGAATGGCTCGTGTGCACTTCCAAATTGCGATTAATTTTGAAAAATGAATTGCGTCTTAAAGGGACAGTCAACCAGATTGACGATACAAAAAACGTTCTTAAATACCGACATTAAATGCGTTATATTAATAAAATTAAACATAAGATATAAAAAGCTTCA
Source organism: Dreissena polymorpha (assembly GCF_020536995.1). NCBI lineage: Eukaryota > Metazoa > Mollusca > Bivalvia > Myida > Dreissenidae > Dreissena > Dreissena polymorpha. Next base: position 10,471,573 of record NC_068358.1, read on the forward strand.
GTAAAAAATATAAAAAAAGATGAAAAAAGGGAAAACAAATAGTAACCCAACCCTGAACAGGGCTCGAACCACTGACCCCTGGAGTCCTGGAGTAAAAAGAGTAAACAGTCTCCCATTAACCACTCGGCCATCCATGCTCATTCACTTAGCATTGTAATTTATACTTAATATAAGCAAAGTATTTTCACAAAATATAAAGACAACAGCATAATTCTCCAAATTACCTGGTAGACATACTCAGTAGAATTGTATTACCGAATATGCGGAAAATATGAAAACTTTATAACATTTTTCAAATAATGTAATATACCAGTCGTGATATTTTAATAAATATTAATTAATAATTAAAAAAAAAATGTTATTTTAGATCTTTTCTTTTTTTTTTCGTGATATATAGCAATCTGGTTGACCGCCCTTTTAAATTATGCAAAGAGAACAACGTCAGTGCCTTCAGCGCTTTGATCTTTAATATTACACGAAAGCATGTACCACTTTAACATGTACATGTACTATTGTTTCATACTGTACAACACGAAAAAAAACAGTAATAACAAGATGGTATCGACTTGTCGCGTTCGAAGTATCGGACAGGTGCTTAAACATGCGCCTATTGTCCAGACAAGTTTTATTACCTCGCAAAATTACTGAAGAGTTTGTTCGTAAAATTGTGTACATATAACAAACAAAACGTGATAATTATTAAACAAAATGTAAACACAAATTTAACTGATTCCGAAACGACGAATACAATTTTCTATTGCAATAATCATAAGTGCAATAACATAAGTTTAATAATTCCCGATAAAGTTATTTTAATGTTAATATACATCGTAATGAGAACATGCCGATCGGCCCTATAATGTAATGTATAGATTTTCGAATAAAACTTATCATGCTGTTCATGGGATCTTCTTTTTTTCAATTTGTACATGAGGTCCAGAAGAAATCATGACAACACATGCCCATTTAGTTAGTTGTAAATCAGGTAATTATTTTTAATAGACTTTTCCTAATTTAAATTAGACCATTTTCCATTTTTATTTACAAAATTAACATCGTCACCATAAAATAACACATCATGACATATTATTACACGAAGTCACCTAAAGAAGCTAACATACCACTCCAAAGGCAAATGCTTTGGGGATATTCTTCAACTTGTATATGCGATATGTTACTTCAATTAAAATGATTTCTCACTTGAAGTCAACTTTCCTAAAAAATTTACAGTCTCTCCATGATCCTTTCATTAATTTTATTGCATAAGAAATCACCTCTTGGCTAATCACTCTCAATGTTTTATAACTTTAATTGAATTTCATGGTTAAGGATGTAGTTAAGGATTGTGCGACGTGTTGCAAACAAAATTTTACAAGACAGACACATTAAGGATTCACGTCATGAAGATGCGATCTTAAAACATGTCAGTCGTATTCATTATTTTAACAGCAGTAAATCATGGTATCGTTAAAAAAATCCGTCCAGACTATTTTCAATACAGTAAATTGCGTATGTAGGAGTCCAATAAGCCACGTATATTAACTAGCAACATACTTATCGATAATAATTAGGGATGTCAACGAATATCCGAATATCCGAATATTCGGTCCCGGACCGAATATTCGGATACAGTTTTCCGAATCGAATATTCGGAAGAAAAAATACAAAAATCGAGTAATTTCAAAGACTTTGTATCCGTGAATTTTGCTTCAAACTTTGTAAAAAAGTTGTTCCTCGTGTCATAATGTTTATTCCTGCTACGCGCGATAATGCGTCGCTATGGTGATGACAGTATACCGGTCATAAATCCCGCTAATTGCCTAACAAAGATAGACACTTGGTGTCAAAATTATGATAGGTGCAAATCGCGTCGGCAATCAAAACACCGACCTGCACTTGATCCAATGACTCGAATTACATTTAAAATTAGCAAAGATAAAATGAGTAAAGGAAAAGCCAACTTGGTGTAAAAAACAAATAAGACCGTATGGCATATAAACCACCGACCCGTCTCGATCTAATAACTCAAATTACATTTAAAATGATCAAAGATTAAATGAGTTAAAGAAGAGCCGGCTTTGTGTGAAAAACAAAAAAGATCGTATGGTTATAATCACGTTGTCCAATCAAAACAGCTTTTAGAAAATAATTTACTCAACCTCTAATGAGTATTTGCGTATCGTATGGTCCAAACTTTAATTAATTACTCAATATTCAATCAGGTATTATACTTAAAGAAATGTTTTTGGTAGTTCGCCCTCATTTAATTGAAAGTATTATAATTGCTACACGCATAAAGTAAATCTCTGTACAAGCAAAATTCCACCTACGCCTTCCGCTGCTTGGAAGTATTTCACGACATCATCCGATAAGAAGTCGCCGATCCAAATGACTTTTAAACGTGGCAACTTTAAAAGACTGACTGTTTAGTCTGTTAAACAGGTTCAAAGTGTGTTGTGGCTATGTACATAGTTCGTTTAAGTTCTGTTTTGTCATGTAATTATTTTGTCGTCATGTAATATTATGTTTCTCGTTCTATTGTTGATGTACAATATTAATAGTTTAAAAACAGTTTTTGTCATTCAATTTTAACAATAAAAAGTAATCAACAAAATCAGCTTCGAATTATCGACGGCAACGCTGTGTCAATATTTATTCACTTCCGGTGCACTTCCGGTAAAACGAAAGTAGAATTCATGGAGTAATGGTACGGTAAACAAAGTTGACTTTTTTTCCAACAGATGTTGACCGAATATCCGAATATTCGTTCGGAAGGATGACCGAATATTCGAATACCAAAATCGGTATTCGTTGCCATCCCTAATAATAATGCATGTTGTTAATGACCAAACATGTACAAAAATGAAATTGTTTATCCAAATGAGCTTTGCATTGCATTGCTGCGATTTTGTTGCATTATGGTCGGTGCACGTGTTCAGGGCGTCTATGAACCTAATCCAGATAAAAGCAAGTTTTAACTTATATTTTCATTTTTTAATTGCATTATTGCTATCATCAATACATTATTCACTGATAAAATATTTGTGAACTAATAATAACGGTGGTAGTTGTTTTATAAATAACGTTCCTGTATAAATGATTATGAATATAAACAACTATTGCATCCAAAACAAAAACAAAGTTACAGTGATTTACAATATAATACTATTTGCCATTCGACGCACAATGCCAGTCATTACTAAGTCACCAGCACCTTAATCGTCATGGACGCACCTGCTACCCTGACGACACTAAATACGACTCGAATTATACTGTTCAAGAGGCCTTAGGTTAATGGACCTACACTGTATGGACAGGCAATGGTATTACCATCATATCATTTGGTATGGGGTTAGCCTCTAGATAACTGGCAACGGATGACGCTATGGTATCTCGATCTTCTCGATTATTTATTTTAAAAATAATGAAAGAAATCCGCCCTTTTAGGTCTTGAACCCAATAAAGAGATGAACTATTGAATATAAATATTTAGTTTTAGAAAAGAATTTTGAACATTTTAAGATTGAATTTAATACATCTTAAAGTAAATCTTGTTAACGCGTAGTTTATTTATCATACCTGTGAAATAATTACGATCAAGAAGTGTGAACGGAACAGGGTTTCATTCATTTATTAATTCATTCATTCACATTTATTTATTTATTCATTTATTTATTTATTCATCGATTTATTTATTTATTTATTTATTTATTTATTTATTTATTTATTTATTTATTTATTTATTTATTTATTTATTTATTTATTTATTTATTTATTTAATAATTCATTCATTCATTCTTTCATCCATCCGTCCGTCCGTTTGATCGTTCGTTTGTGCGTTCGATCGTTCGTGCGTTCTTTCTTTCTTTCATTTATTCAATCATTCATTAATCTATGTTGTTATGTATTTATGTTTTCATGTATTTTCGTCTTTATGTTTTTTGTATGTTTTTATATTTTATATGTTTTAATGCTTTTATGTTGTTGTTTTTTATGTTAATATTTATTCATTTAGTCATTCATTCATTCATCTTTCCATCCGCCAATCCGTCGGTCCGTTTGTTTGTTCTTTCTTTTGTTTGTGCTCTCGTGCGTATATTTATTGGTTCATTCGTGTGTTTATTGGTTCGTTCGTTTGTGTATTGATTCGTTCGTTCGTTCGTTCTTCCATTCATCCATCCATCTATTCATTTATCCATCCGTCCATCAATCCATTCATTGATTCATTTATTTATTGTTTTATTGTTTTAGTTTTTGTTGATTTTTTACGTATTCTTAATTAATTAAATGTATTTATTTTCTGTTTAAATATATGTGTGTTAAAAGCAACTACAAATAAAATATAATTATAAACTCGCTCTCAATTGAAATATTGTAAATAACTAAAAAATACATCTTTAATATTACAGCACTTAAACAATCCTGGTCATTGATTAATACAGGGACCTATACAAACATAGGTCCCTGATTGATATGCATAATAACTATTAAATTAATACAATTATTTGCCATAATGTATGTCTATTTGCACATGTTTACATTCAAAACTTCTTCATATCTAAACGTCTTCAGGAAATTATCATCGGTGATGTACAATGGGTGCTGTTCACAGTATAATACAAGTTTAAACTCTCAAAGACGAGAAAATATTTCAAGGCACGTTATGAAATAACTTAATAATTTATTTGCAAATTTTGATTCTATTACAGCACATACTACATGTGAAATTAAAATTCGCTAGCTAACATCTAATCGTACAGAGACGCAATTATATTATAATGCCTTATATAACACGAATTTTAATCTGAAGTTATCTGTTGCCTTTTAATTATCATATTAACTGCCTCCATATGATGCGAAATACTTGTTTTATTATTTACCTAATTGTATTTTTCGTCCTCAGTTAACTCGAGGTGTGTTTTTTTATATTCCAGAAAATCACTTCTTCGACTTTAATTTCATCTTTACTCTTCAATTAAAATATCAACGGCGCTGTTTACAGATTCTTAATACGGTTTTTATTTCAAAATTGGAGTCCATATTATTTTGCCTATGCTTTCTAAACAAACATGTTACCACAATAAAACAGCGGAAGTCTACACTGTGTATTAGCAAACCTGCTGTGTTGATCCCCTATCTTATCTCTTGGAACGTCAAGTTATCTCATATAGATCAGACATCGGCCGGGTCTTACTTATAACTTTAATTTTCAGTCGTTAATTATTGTGGTTAGATTTTTCATTTAGAAAACGCAAGGAGTCATTAATGTGTGATAAGAATGTGCGGAAAGACATCTGCGTCTAAATGTAATTCTTAAATACCATACAGTTCAATGGTTTAGAACAGATTTATGTTACGAAGGGGTGAGAACCCCGCCCGCCCGCCCGCCCGCCCTTAATGGACATATGTATGTCTAAATAATTGGTTACATTACTTTTACGTATATAATTTTTCAATAATAAAGACGATATCAAGTTTATTTTCAGTCCGGTTTTTTAGTCCATGTGAGATGGGATCTAAACACGAACCGATTCCTTTACTGAGAAAGACGATCGGTGTATTTTTATTTAAGTCTGAAGCAGCTAAGTTTACTTGATTATTTTGACTCATCTTTTACTTCATATTGTGTTTTAATATGGAAGTTTAAGTTATTTGTTTCATGTTTTCGAGACTCTCACTTCCTGGATATAGTACCTCCAGCATATGTATAGCCATTGAAAAAATTCGTTATAGGCATATATATATATATTACTCGGACTACTTATAATCTAGCAATATTCTTTTTAAGTATTTTATAGATTTTTTGGTTTGCGTGATTTTTTTTGTTGATGTCCGGGGTGTGTACTGGATGCTTTTGATGTTTGTTTGTTATGATAATTTGCGCAATTAAATTGATGTTTTATTTACATGTTTTGTTAAAGAATACTTAATTTGTACGGTATAATAATAGCTGCTTATTTGTAGATTTCTCTAAAAGTAGAGGTTTCAGGAGGTGATGAAGGCACCTAGACACCGGCCTTGAGCCATAGGTCCTAATACGTCCCCCTGACATTAAAAGAAAAAAGAAAGAAAAGAAAAATGAGCAGTAGGGTTGCGTATCCCGCTCGCGGTTTTAACTGAATCGTTTATTACTACCGATTATTGTATGGGGTGTACGTGAAGTCATGTACTCTTCCCTTGATTGGTGGTGGTGGATGAATCTTGCAGATAATCGCGGCTTCTTTAAACAAATTAATGTTTAACATTTGTAAATTTATAATATTTTAGCAGCTTAACGTGATTGATGGGCATTGGGCGCGTCCTGTGTGCACTTTGGGATTCGGCGGGGAACAGTTTATTCAAACAGTAACTCTTGATTTTAGGTATATACTTGCCGTCGAATTGTTATGAATAAATTTGCACTTTTTTACATGCCACACATGTGCATGTTAAGTATTCATAATTACATGCCCTACTTCATTTGATTATCGTTTCAGTTATTTAGACATCTGAACAAAGATGTTACACCGTTTACAGTCGTGTCGAGACTCATCAACTGAGCGGTGCTATTGAGGCCGATCTCCTTTTTACATGGAACACATACGGGCGTCAAAAGAATTTTTGTTTGCATTTATATGTCGAAAGTCCTGTCAAATGCAAGCACTCACTCATATTTGTCTTTGGTTTAGTATTTGTATGATAATGATAATGATGAAGGATGATGATGATATGGTTGATAATGATGAAAGAGAATTTAAAAGTATTTTGAGAATAGAGAATAATAAATTTACTCATAACTATGAGTAACATGAAATTGTAGCATGACAAACCGACATCAATCACCCTGTTGCAGAGACGTAGATATATACGTCTCTGCCCAGTTGGCCTGCTGCCATGTGACGATATCACTAGCGATTTTTAATATTCATTAAACATTTATTTTGTTGTTACGTGGCAGCTTTAATATTATATTTATCTAATATAATATCAAGTAAAGATATAGGAAAAAACAATGATGATGATGACGACGACGACGACGACGATGACGATGACGTTGACGATGATGATGATGATGATGATGATGATGATGATGATGATGATGATGATGATGATGATGATGATGATGATGATGATGATGATGATGGTGGTGATGATGATGATCATAATGATGATCATAATGATGATGATGATGATCATAATGATGATCAGGATGATGATCAGGATGATGATGATGAACGCACACACGCACAAACACTCGACCGCACAAACAAACGACCGAACAAACGGACGGACATACTGACTGACTGACTGAAAGAAAGAAAGAAAGAAAGAAAGAAAGAAAGAAAGAAAGAAAGAAAGAAAGAAAGAAAGAAAGAAAGAAAGAAAGAAAGAAAGAAAGAAAGAAAGGATGAAAGAAAGAATGAAAGAAAGAATGAAAGAAAGAAAGAAGCAAGGAAGGAAAGAGAAAAAGAAAGAAAAAAGAAATAATGAATTAATTAATTAATGAAAAAAATGAATGAATGAATAAATGAACAAAATAATGAATGAATGAATGATAGACTGAGCGAACATACGAACGAACGAACAAACGAACCAACCAACTAACCAATAAACCAATGAACAAGCGTACGGACGCACAAATGCACGAACGAACAAACAGGTGGATGGACGGACGGGCGGACAGATGGACGAATGGAGGAATAAATTAATGAATAGATAAATAGATACTTAAATATAATTAAACTATAAACAAATCCATATTGTTTTCAAAATTACTAATCTATTGTATGTTTCACAGGTGTTACACATAAACCTGATGATCATCATCATGATCATCATAAATCACGCGGTAACATACTCAGTATGTAGTATATTAAATCTTAAAATGTTCCGAATTCCTTGAATACAATATACATTGCATATTTATAACCAATATTGCAAATCTTTATTGGGTTCAATACCTAAATAGGCGTTTTACTCATAGTTATGGGTAAATGCATTATTCTCTATTCTCAAAATAATATTAAATACTCATCATCATTACCAACCATGTCATCATCATCCTTTCAACATCATAATCATACAAATAATAACCCCAAAACAAAGGAGTGAGTGCTTGTATTTGACAGGACTTTCGCCATTTAAATGCAAAAAACAATTATTCTGACGCCCGTATGTGTTCCGTGTGCAACAGTTGAGTTGCACATGTGTGGCATGTCAAAAGTGCAATTTTATTCATAACAATTCGACGGCAAGTATATACCTAAAATTACGAGTTACGGTTTGAATAAACCTATCCTCGCCGATGCCCAAAATGCACACAGGATGCCCCCAACGCCAATCAATCACGTCAAATTGCTTAAATATTATAAATTTACAAATGTGAAACATTAATTTGTTTAAAAAAAGCTGCTATTATCTGCAAGATTCATACACCAACACCAATCAAGAGAAGTGTACATGACTTCACGTTCACCCCATACAAAAATCGGTAGTAATTAACGATTCAGGTGGAACCGCGAGCGGATACGCAACCCTACTGCTCATTTTTCTTGTCTTTTTTCTTTTAATGGCAGGGGGACGTACGAGGACCCATGGCTCATAATTTAAGAGAAATCTACAAATCAGCAGCTATTATTATACTGTAAAAATTAAATATTATTTGGCAAAACATGTAAATAAAACATTATCAATCTCATTGCGCAAATTAACATAACAAACAAACATCAAAAGCATCCCGTACACACTCGGACATCAACAAGAAATATACAAATCACTAAAACAATAAAATCCTTAAAATAATACTTTAAAAGATTGTAAATAATCATATATATATGATTATATGCATATGACGAAATTTTCAACAGCTGTACTAAACCGACGTCATCATCGAAACAGTCACACCAAAACGAAACAAGAGCTGTCAGAGGATAGCGCGCTCGACTATTCGTGTGCTTGACAGTATAACGTAAGCCATCATGGGGTAATTGTTCAAACTATTCAATAAGGTCAAGGTAATAGTTCAGGTATATTTTCCACAATCTATTGAACATTTGTAAAGACATAAAACAAACTAAATAGATTTTATTTCAAGTTTGATAGCAATAGCTTGGGTGGGAAGTTTGGACGGTCCTTCAAAAATAAAGTAAACAAATAAAAAAGGAAAAACAATTTATTTATTTATTTATTTATTTTTTTTGGGGGGTAGGGGGGTTGAGAGGGGGTATAATGTGGGGTGGGGTCATTTATTAGATGATCTTTCAAAAATAAAAAAAGGAAAACAATATATTTATTTATTTATTTTTTGGGGGGGAGGGGGCAGGGATTCTGGTTTGGGGAGTGGGGTATTGTTTGGGTGGAATCCATTGTGGTATTCAGGTAAGTGTTGTTTTTGTCAAAGTATTAATAAAATCTGATCATAAATAAAGAAGTTATGGCAATGTAACTAAAGTAATATACATATTGTAAATGGAAAAAGGGCCATAATTATTGCAAAATGCTTGATACAGTTGTCTGCTCTTGTTTATAGATTGGGGTCATGTTGGTAAAGAAGTTTGTAAAATATGAAAGCAATATGTCAAGGGACAATGAAAATATTTGAGGTGGTACGCAAACTTTATCATAGATTTATCAATAATATGCATATCCTAAGTGAAAAAAGGGCCATAATTCTTACAAAATGCTTGATACAGTTGTCTGCTCTTGTTTATAGGTTGGGGTCATGTTGGTAAAGAAGTATGAAAAATATGAAAGCAATATTACAAGGGACATTGAAAATATTTGGGAAGGTACGCAAACTTTAACATTTGCACGCTAACGTTAACGGGAACGGGAATGCTAACGCCGACGCCGGGCTGAGTAGGATAGCTCCACTATATATATTTCATATATAATAGTCGAGCTAAAAATTAAGTAATCGTAATAATAAGAATACCTTTAAAAATTAAACGTTCATTACGTAAGAAAGCAACAAATGATGACACTGACATTTAAACGTACCAAGATTTCAATAAATATGCAGGAAGTACTGTCTCCAGGAAGTGACAGTCTCAAAAAAGGAAACCCAATAACTTAAAAATTCACATTAAAAACACAATATGAAGTAAAAAATGAAACAAAATAATTAAGCAAACTTAGCTGCTTCAGACTTAAATGTAAATACACCCATCGACTTTCTCGGTAAAGCAATCGGTTCGTGTTTAGATCCCATCTCACATGAACTAAAAAACCGGACTGGAAATAAACTTGATATCGACTTTATTATTGAAAAATAATAAACGTAAAAATAATGTAACCAATTATTTAGACAAACATATGTCCTTTAAGGGCGGGCGGGCGGACGGGCGGGCGGGCGGGCGGTGTTATCACCCCTTCGTTTTTCTGTTCCATTACTTTTAACTGTCAAATACACCCTCGAATGGCGATTCAATAGATTTGCAAATCATATATACCTCAAAACGAAAAACTCGTGCGCTTTCGAGCTAACTCTTTAACACAAAACCCGTGCAATTTTCGCGCTAAACCATTACCATAATCTATCTTCTAAATAACATGTATACAACCATACTATACCGTATTTATCAAACCGAAAATAATTTCATTTATTTCATTAGTTTTAACGAATACTCGAAAAGATCAAGATACCGTAGCCTAGTCCGTTTTCCTTCTTTATCTATAAGTAAACTATTTATTTATAGATCTTTGAGCCAGGTGATCTAGAGGCTAACCACACACCATATGGTATGATGCCTGTCCATACAACGTAACTCCGTTAACCTAAGGCCTATTGAACAGTATGACTCAGTCGTGCCGCGTGCTGACGACCCATGAAAAGATTGAGGGCGTTGTCTGTCAAACGACATACTTTTCTTTCGTTTCAAGATCGAAATGAGTGCGCAAGGTAGCATCGTTAGTCGTTATTCTGTAACAACACGAGTCATATATCGTCTCGTCCTTTGTGCACAAAACTTTGACATGTCCAGATTGATAGAACTGCGTGCACGGAACAACACGACACATCGGGCTCTTTTGCAATTTGTCGCACTCTTTTGAACTAGTCTGTTTAAATAAGATTCTATATTTTTTTACATATTGATGGGAGCACAACACACGACCGATCATTACTTTTGTTGCTTTCAATCGAGTCCTTACTCAAATTTACGACTCGCTAAGACACGTACAACAACAAGGAAGTAATATATTTTAACTTCGCACGATTTCATCAATGTGGATGTTATTTTGTGCGAACATATTGATTATAAAATTCAGTTGTAACATTTTCGTAAGATTTTTAATACGTAAGACATGATAGGATCATGGTGTCCACTAAATTTAGCGTAAATATTCGATCCATATCTGATGAGCCCTTCACTGATTTAAAGAGATGCGTTAATGTACTACCCAGGTAAAAAATATATCAATATTATGCACAACTTTGTATAGTCTTCGTAATTCGTAGAGAACGTGAAATTGCTATTAAAAGAGGATTATATTTTATTGCATGTCTAGAAACATTAAAAATGGCACCCCGGCGTATTGCAATGATTTTTAAAACATGAATAGCATATTATGGCATGTTATCTTAATTAGGGATCACATTGAAATACAATGGATTAGTCTTACATAAACGAATTATGATTATTGTACCTCAAACTACATACGGTTGTATATACAGTCGAAACCCGATGGCTCGAACTCGCTTGGCTCGAATTTCCGGGTGGCTCGAACTCTTATCAAAGCACCGATTTTTTATTGCTATATATTCATATACAATTTTGTCGGATGGCTCGAATTCGCGAGGCTCGAATTATCGGATAGCTCGAACTGTTTTCACAGTTTCGGTCACAATTTTCACACGTTCTTTTGTTCGGATGGCTCGAACTCGCTTCGGGTCGATTAGGACCGCTTGATTTACCAAATCAAAGGAAATAGAAAGAATTCACCTTAAATTTTGTGAACAACTATTAAGAAGAACAGAACAGAACAATACTTTATTACTCCCAGGTATACATAGATACAACATGGGGAACATATAATATACACAGTACAAAATACATTGTTTGTTTCCGGTTCAAGTACGGGACATTTTGGTATAGGGGGAAGTCATATTTATATAAGCAGTTTGAATCACTTAACAGTTTTAACAGTTACATTGATTGTTTGTTAGTTTTAAATTAAGTTCGCAAAATGGGAGAGATAAAAATTAACATTGGTTTTCAATAATAGCATTTGTGCTTAAACAATAATTTAGTAATAATAATAGTAATTAAATAATAATAATAATAATAATAATAGTAATAATAATAGTAATAATAATAATAATAATAGTAATGATAATAATAATAGTAGTAGTAATAATAATAATAATAATAAATATTATTATGATAAAAAAAAAAAAATAATAATGATATTGATAATAATACGCATACGAATCATGCATGCACAGAATAACCCTATACATTATCATCATTTACATGAAACGATTTCATAATCAAGATATTCACATTCACAATCTCGTGTATTTTAAGCAGTGTCATAGTCATTGGTAATATACATCAACATAATGTTAGGAATAATTTAACAATAGATAATGTAAGTATACATACATAAATGCTATTCATTGTTCATCAGAGAAGAAACATCACACAATTATTAACGTGATAAATAACAGTGTTTTATTTACTGGTGTATGGTACGTCTACATAGATTATAATTGTAAGTGTTTATAGAGTCGATGCGGATCATTTCGTGGAATAGCCTCATTTGCGGACTATAGTAAATCACAGGTGACGTCACTGCACTACTGCAGTATTTAACATACGGGTCTTTGCGACCTAGTTTGAGACCGTGTACAGTTAAAAGTTATGGATCACCTCGTGTGATTATTATCGGTTTAGACAGACGCGTGTTTTTAACAGATGTCGGTGCAAAATTAATTGGATATCACCCGCGAATTGAGGTAAGCCATTTAATAGTTGGAGAGTAAGTAATATATCATGCTTTAAAGTTATACAGTAGGCGTTCGATAAACTTGCATCGTGAATAATTAAAGCAAGTGAGTTCGGAGGCATTGGCGTTTTGTTGTTGTTGTTTTTCGAAGATATAAAACTCAATGCAATAGTCTAATGCCTGATAAATTTCTTCATTATAATTCTGCTAAATTTCGAAAGCTCTTTCATTTCTAATATTGATGACGGCGTCATGATTTCGTTAAATGTTGCATGCCTTTCTATTTGGTTTCCTAAATATCGATGCCGTTCGTTATCAAAATAAGGGCATGTCATTAAATAGTGTTTTTCAGTAGCTATTTCGTGTGTGTTACATAGGTTGCAAAGACGATCATGGAATGGAATGCCTTCATAGCGGCCAGTTTCTACAGGGAGGAGGTGGTTGGCAGTGCGGAATCTAAAGATACTTTGGGACTCATCGGGATGAATTTTAATCAGGTAAGGCTCAAACTCATGGTTACTTTTATAACTGCTGTAGATGCGCCCTTTGTTGCTTATTTGTAGTTCAGCGTGCCATGATTGCTTAAATTGATCAATTAGTGTTTGTTTTATTTGTATGTGGATGTTGTTTTGTGTAATTTGTGTTTGGTTTTGCCAGATGTCTGGTCTTCCAACAGATGTAAGGATTTCTTTAATTTTATTTAACCATTTGAAATTTAAATTTGGTTGTGACAACATATGTTGGTAAGTTAGTAAAGATATTTTGCTTTCTTTGCCTGTTATAAGTCTATTCCAAAAGGAGATCATTTTTGTTTTAATATTAATGCTTAAAGGGTAGCGTCCTAGTTCACCATATAGAAAGTTGATTGGTGTTGACCGACGGGCTTTTGTGATTTTTCTCATGAAATCTTTGTGAACCTGTTCTAATATTTCTAAATTTTCATATCCAAATATTTCTGAGCCATAGGTAAGAATGGGTAGAACAGTATGATCAAAGAGTTTAAAAGCTAAGTCGATAGGTAAATTTGCATTGTTAACACGAGTCCAAAGAAGGTGCATGGCTTTTGAGGCTTACAGCAATACGTGCTCCGCTGCAGTCTATGGTGAGCTGGGCAGATATCCACATTATATCCATAGATACATTAGAATAATTAAATATTGGTTTAAAATCAAAGACAGTGATAATATTATATTAAATGTTGTTTATAACGAGGCTCTCAAAGATTGTATTACCGGGAAGAGAAATTGGGTAACAAATGTAAAACATCTCCTAAATGATTATATGTTCGCATACGTGTTTGAAAATTATCAGTATATTAACAAAAACGCTTTCTTGACTGAATTTAAATGCCGAGTCACAGATTGTTTTAAACAAGATTGATTACGCTCGCTTGAAAGTCCTGTTTTTAATGTTGTACTAAAAATTTAAATTAATGTTTGAATATGAAAAATACATAGATGTTTTACCTAAAATTCTCAGATTTTTCTTCTGGAGATTGAAAATGTCTAGTCATCCATTAAGAATCCAAACGGGTAGGTTCATAACTAATCGCATTGCTAGGGAAGAAAGATATTGTATTTGTTGTAGCTCACGTGATATAGAGCACGAATATCATTTTATGTTAATATGCCCTTGTTATAACGATATCAGGAAAACATACATAAAACCTTATTATTTCAAGCGACCATCAGTGTATAAATTCCTAAGCCTAATGAGACTATGTAAAAAATAAGAAGCTAAATTAAGTTATCTGTTTTGTTAAAGAAGCACTGTTGATAAAAAAAATCCATATTGAATATTGTTCAGAATACAAATACGACCAAATGAGTGTCTTTATCCGCCGGTTCTATTGTATGTTTGTTTGTGCAATTGTTTGTTTAATGGTATGTATATAATATTATGTATCAAATTTGTATAATTACTTCTAATATAATAAGCATAATGCTCAATACCTATGTATAGCTTATTAATTTTTTTAGATACTCTATTGTTAACATTTATTGTACGGAACTAAAAATGTATCTCTATAAATGTGTAATAGACATGTTTCATTATACAAGTTGCTGCCTCATATAACCAGTGCAATATATGTTGGCTATTTCCTTCAATTTAATAGCATAATAGCCGAAATTATATACTTAAAATGACTAATTTGTATTTAGTTCATTTTCCATATATGTGAACAGCATAATAGCTGATTGCCACCCTTTCGCATATTTTTGTTGTAAAATGTGATCATCGTTTTTGGGGTATTCCCACTACTGTCATGTATTATGTTTTATAAATGTTCATTTCTAAATTCTGTATTATCACTTACTTTTCACATGACCTTTTGATATGTCTATTATAGTATGGTTAAGACTGACGATGTGCTATGCATAAGTCGTAATACATATCTGTTCTGTTATGTTAAAGGCACGCAATAAGTGATTTAACACCGATTGCAAACATGTCATCGACTCAAACATTAATTGATTCAAGTAAAAGATGACATTTTGTATTAATGTTATCAGGAATTATCTCGAGGAGGAAAACTCACAGTATGTTCAATCGCAACTGGATGATATAAAACGCTTCGACGACAGCTAATAAGAAACGCAACACAGACTGACATAATGTCATTCTTCAAAAAGATATAAATAAATCAATAAATGTATTACTGCCTCATATGTAAATGTGTATAGAGTGCTGATGCATATTTCGTTCCTTAGTACTCTGATTTTACATTTTACAACTCTGCGTGGAGATTGCGGTCCATATACTCTAAGGTTTCTCTATCGCATTTTACAGACTCAAACCGGTCATATAGATATTGAAGGACCAATATCTCTGAGGTGTAATATTAACTAATAACATCTGTGAATATAAGTCCCGCTACAGGCTTTACAAATAATATCACCACCATCAATTCCTTAACCGGTTTGACCGTTGCGGGGAAATGTGGGACGACGATACAGAAATCCTCCTCCAGTCAGTTCTGTTGTGTGCTGCTCAAAGTAATTCATCCATGGAAAGTGATGTCGACTCTCTAACATTATCCATCCCGCTTTTCTTCTGTCGGCCTCGACGTCGACCGCCCTCTAGCGTGCCTGTTGACGTGTCCAAACAAAGTCAGCTTTCGTCGTTTTACGGTCGCCAGTAGGGGCTCATGTGGAATAACAAGTGTTTTACTGTCATGTTCCGGACGTACTCGTTGGTCGTTTAGGAGATTCGGAGCAGTCTTCGATGAAATTTATGTTCAAATGCCTGTATCCTGCGTTTTGTGTCCGCGTAAAGCGTCCAGGTCTCGCAGCCGTAGAGTAGGATGGAGACTACGAGGGACTTGTAGAGCCTGTACTTAGTTGGGAAGCTGATGGAATTGCTTGTCCACCACCTGCTCAGTCCACCTCAGCCTTATATATGGGTGGACATTTGTCGTCCGCTTCTGGTCTGGGATCGTTGTGAAGGAGACTGGGGTCCGGTTGAAGCGGATAGTTGTAGGGATCACTGCAGTATTCATTCCATCTGTTGAGGATAGCGGCACTCTCGGTAAAGAGATTCACGCCAGCGTCTGATATAACATTAGCCTTGGGCTGACTCGTCTTCGTGAGTGTCTTGATGGTGCTTTATGCCTTCTTATTGCTGACTGCGGTCATCCCTTTTTCGATGATGATACATTGTTCCTCAATCCAGTCCGCCTTGGACTCTTTCATCTTCTTCCTTACCTCACTGTTCGCTTTCTAGTAATTTGCCGTAGATTCCAGGCTGGTGTACTTATCATGCCTCAGCTCTCTTCTTTAGTCGCAAAGGTCCATGATTTCGGCCGTTACACATGGCCTGTTCTTCTTTCTCTCTCTCCTTTTCGGCCGAGAAGTAGACAGTAGGACATACTTGATGTTGTTGTTAATGATGTCGATGTGATTGTCTATATTCAGGGCTGCAAACTTGCCACCTATCTGTGCTTGAAATACCTCTGCTATCAGCGGATCTTTAAATTTTTAAAATTCAATTCTAATGCGAGGTTTCTTAATGATGCACTTTTTCGGCGGAGAAGAAGACAGTAGGACATACTTGATGTTGTTGTAAATGGTGTCGATGACATTGCCTATATTAAAGGCTGCAATCTTGTCATCTTTCTGTGCGTGATATACCTCTGCTATCACCTGCTCTTTAAATTTCTCTAATTCAAATCTAACGCGAGGATTCTTTCTGATGCGCTTGCTCTTTAACTTCAGCTTGATGGTGATGAGCACTAAGTCATCGTCACTGCCGATGTCTGCGCCAGGAAACGTTCTTTTGTTCGCCTTATTGGTGCTGAACTTGAACCGTTGCGGCGCCAGTATGAACTCGATCTGGTTTTGTACTTGCCCGTTTGGAGCATGCCAGGTCGCTGTTCCGGACGGTTTGTGTGGGTGCAGCGTGTTTGCCAGGTTGAGTTGGTGGCTTCTTGCGAAGTCAAGAATTCTCAAACTCTATCGTTGGTCTCTCCTAAGCAAAACCTACCTACTGTTCCTGACCAGTCTTGGTATGCGTCTGGTCCAACCATGGCGTTCAAGTTCCCATGGGCAATAAGTATATCTCTCTTGGGGACTTTGATTATGATGCGCTCTAATTCTAAATAGAAGTGTTCAATCTCCTCATCTATGTAGTCAGTAGTTGGTGCGTAGACCTGTATGATTGTGATGTTGTGCATTATCGCTGATAAACGGATGGGAATGAATCTGCTGGAGACCGGGGTGCAACTGATTACGCTGTTGACTACCTCCTTCCTGACGGTGAAATAATTCTGTGGCGATGTATAAAAGCCTCACCGCTGAACCATATCTCATGAAATTCGTCTGTTGATGTTTCTCCGAATCCTAGTCACCTAATCTCGGCGAGTCCGATGATATCCCAGCGCTTGCGCTTCGGCTCGTACGTCAGTCCATGGACCTTGCCACACGCATCCAGTGTTCTTGCATTCCATGTTATTATGGTTGTTCCCTTTGTTACCAACTTGATCGATGAATTAGCTTCAGTAGCTAATTTGTCACACCCTGGAGACTGGCGGTGGAGTACGCGGTCGTTGTTATTCCGGGCCGCAACCGATCCGGCTTTGTATTATGTTGGTTTTTGTCCTTGTCATTATCTTTGATTAGGCCTAAATCAATCTTTGCGGCGCCCGTCTCCTCTTGCAACTGGTCATACGAAACGTTCCAGGCCCCGCACTTCGTTTTACCCGCCAACAGAAGCGGTTACCTGGGTGTGGTTGGGTAAAATGTATCGAACCAAAAGTGAGAGTTAAGTGTCAGGTGATAAATAGTCGTTCTATAACATTACGAAAGTATTATATCTAAGCGTTTTCATGTAATGAGATGTAATCGACCAAACTACCAAGTTTGTATTACAGATTTCAATTATGATAGTTAATCGCATATGATATTTAAGCTATCTAAGGTAATATTAGAGTGTCAACATATAGCTGTTAAATGCTGTTTTATAGATGTTTTTTTGTACGTATGGTGATGTATCGGATGTCATTTTGGTCACTGTGAAACCTGGTATGGCAAAAATTAGTTTTCTCATTATACGTACGATTCCTGAAGAGTCAATTGTTTCTATATTGACCCTTTGTGATTTGTTTACGGTGAGAGCGTAGAACAACGAAATGACACGTTTAAAAAAAATGAATCAATAAATTATCTTGTTTTCGGAGCAGGTGTCAAACGGCTATCGCAACATACAAATGTTCAAAAATATTTTATAACTTTTGGGTAGTTTTAAATTATATCAAATAAACATTCGCGATGAAAAAAAAATCATTTAACAGTCGAGAAAACAGAAATGATATTATATTTTCAACTTAAACAGACATTGAGAAATAATCGCGCTTTTTAACAATAGTTGTCGATAAAAATTATGAGACAAGTGTTCCTAACACAAGCCTTCGTTGCTGTCTACTTGTTAGTTTAGTATGACGCACACCATTTAATTCCTGTTACATATTGTCAAGAAATATGTTAAAGGGACATTACTGTGTTACACTAAATACTAGATCCCATAAGAGTTGTCTCTACTGTTTATCTTGTGTTTATATGACTATGCTTAATAGTTTGTTTTACACTTGTAGCTTGGGTATGAATGAATAAACATGTATCCACATACGCCTTACGTTATATTAATAACACCGGCTAGACTACAACATGGTGTCAGAAGTTAAAAAAACTTCGGATAAACCAATGGAATTTTAATTTTAACACAATCATAAAGTTCCAGGATTTTATTGATTTGTGCTAATTGTGACATTCTGTTCATTTTAAAAAGATGGATAGCGGACATAATATAGGCCAAACACCCAAGATGGAATGGGACAATCCGGACTTACAACAAGCATTTAAATCGTTCAGATCGCACTGTGATTTCATGTTCAAAGGTCCATTAAAAGGAAAGGACGAAGAAACCAAATGTAATTATTTAATATTGTGGGTCGGCGAAAAGAGTCGTTCAATTTACAGTACATGGACACTAAGAAATGACCAGCAGAAAGACTGGAAACATCATTTTGAAAAATTTGAACAATATTGCAAACCAAAATCGAACAAAATTTACTCCAGATATGTTTTCAAGACAAGAATGCAAAAGGATGGAGAAACATTAGAACAATTTACTACAGATTTGCGATTATTAATAAAGGACTGTTATTACCCTGATGGAATAATAGATGAAATGATACGCGACCATATTATATTTGGAATCCGTTCCCAAAAACTCCGCGAAAGAATGATCAGTGAAGGAAATGATCTAACACTTCAAAAATGTCTGGACATCGCCAGGACATATGAGTTGACGAAAAGCCAGGTGAAGTCGATGGACATTAGTGGTATCCATGCTGTCGCCAGTACCAGTGGAGCAAAACGGTCTACAAGAACCAGATTCAAGCCGAAATGGAAGGGACATGATAAGCCGAACAACGCAACCTGGGGAAAATGTGCAAACTGTGGTGGTAGCAAGCATCCTACAAGAGAACTTTGCCCGGCACAGGGAAAGAACTGCAATTATTGCCACAAGATGAACCATTTTGCGTCAGTGTGTTTCCAGAAGATTAAGGACAACAGCACCAGAGCTAAACATAAAGCCAGAGTTAATGAGGTAAATGACTTTTCTGACTCAGATCAAAGTTACACGCATGATCAATACTTTTTCAATTCGGTCTTTTATGATACGCAAAAGAATCAAGCTCATGTTAAACTGAATGTTGGTCCAAAAGAAACAAAACTAATGTTTAAAATTGACTCCGGTGCACAGGTCAATATCATTCCATAACGTAAATTTGCATTGTTGGGGATTAAAGTCCACTCAAAAACACTCACATCAAGCTATCAGCTTACGATGGAACATCACTTAAGGTTCAAGGCACGATTCGTCTTCAATGTAGCTACGATGGTAAAAAGTCATATCAGGATTTTTACATTGTAGACAGCCCCTCCAGTCCCATATTAGGTTTAGACACATGCATGTCTATGAATCTAATCAAATTTGTGTCAGGAATTGAACATAAACATTTCTACACAAAAGACACGGTTGTATCTAAATACTCTGATGCATTTACTGGTCTAGGAACTCTCCCAGGGGAATCTGACATTTGCATAAAACATAATGCTGTTCCAGTTATTCACCCACCTAGACGTGTTCCTGTAGCAATCAAAGACAGACTCAAAAGAGAGTTAAACAGAATGGTTAAGGATGGTGTCATAACCAATGTTACTGAGCCGTCCGAATGGGCCAACAGTATGGTCACTGTTGAAAAGCCCAGTGGTGCTTTGCGGGTGTGTATTGACCCAAAAGATCTCAATGACGCTATAATGAGACCACACTATCCATCAAGATCAATTGACGACATTTTGCCTGACCTGACTAGCGCTAAAGTGTATTCAAAATTTGATGCACGTACAGGCTACTGGACTGTAAAATTGAACAAAAAGTCATCTTTCTTGACAGTGTTTAATACTCCATTTGGGAGATATAGGTATCTCAGAATACTATATGGGATAAACTGCGCACAGGATATTTTTGTTCGGAAAATGGACGAATGTCTTGAAGGTTTACAGGGCATCAAGGTCATTGTTGATGATATTGTTTGTTTTGGAAGTAACAGACTAGAACATGACAAGAATCTCGATATATTGATGGACAGGTGTCGACAGATTGGTCTAAAACTCAATGCTGACAAAACTGAAGTCGGACAGACAGAAATTCCATTCTTTGGTCACGTACTGACAGAAAATGGACTGAAAATTGATCCTTTAAAAGTTAGGGCAATTCAGGAAATGCCATCTCCACAGTCAAAGTCTGATCTTGAGACAATACTTGGAATGGTAAACTATTTGCAAAGATTTGCACCAAATCTTGCTGAAATGACTAGTCCACTGAGGCAATTGTTCAAAAAGGACAGTATTTTCCGGTGGAACCCGAAGCATGAAACTACCTTAAACAAAATAAAAGGAGTTATCACTCAAAACCCAGGACAAATACTCTCGTATTTTGATCCAAATGTTAATGTTGTGTTGCAAGTTGACGCATCACAAAATGGACTTGGTTGCGTTTTACTGCAAAACGACAAACCTGTTTGCTTTGCCTCAAAAGCATTGACGGAGGACAGAGCGAAACTATGCGCAAATCACAAAAGAGCTCTATGCTGTGTTATTTGGCATGACGAAGTTTCATCAAATGACATACGGACGACACATAGTAGTCCAAAGTGACCACAAACCACTTGTTAGCATAAAACGGAAAAAGTTTGCTAGCAGCTCCGCCAAAATTGCAGAAAATGCTATTGCAATTGACCAAATATGACTATGAAATAGTGCATATACCTGGAAAACAGATTCCAGTGGCAGATACGCTAAGTCGCAATTTCTTGCCCGACGAACAGACTGACGTTTGTCAAGACATGGACTCATATGTTCATGCGATTATGAAAAACATTTCTATGAGTGATCAGAAAATCCAACTGATAAAGAGCAAAATTGAATCTGACTCTGAAATGCAGTCACTTAAACAAACCATTCTAAGTGGTTGGCCTGATAAAAGACAGGAATGTCCAAAATGTTTGTTACCATATTGGAATTTTAGAGATGAATTGGCACTCGTTGATGGTTTATTGCTTAAGGGAAGCAATGTCATCATTCCAAAGGAACTCAGACAGTTGATGTTGGACAAAATACATGACTCACACCTAAGAGTTGAGAAATGCACACAACGGGCACGAAGTGTTATGTTTTGGCCGAATATGACAAGAGACGTCAAAGACAGAGTTCTCAATTGTCCTATTTGTCTAGAGCACAGAAACAGTAACACAAAGGAACCTATGATTCCAAATCAAATTCCTGAAGGACCATGGCAGGTTGTCGCCACTGACATATTTCACTGGAATGATTGCAACTATATTGTAATAGTTGATCTATACAGCAGATATTATGAATGTAGTTTGCTGAACAATATAAGAAGTGAAACAGTGAAACACAAACTTAAGGGTCATTTTGCCACACATGGTATTCCTTTTAAAGTGATAAGTGACAATGCAGGTCAATATACAAGCCAGGAATTCGACAGATTTTGTAAAGATTTAGGATTTTGAACATGTCACATCATCTCCATTACACTCCCAGGGCAACGCTGTTGCTGAAAGATGTATTCAGACAATCAAGAAGATTTTCACAAAATCTTTACAAGCCAATCGAGATCCTTATCTTGCAATTCTCGAGTACAGAAATTCTCCACTTGCTTGTGGACAGTCACCTGTTCAATTACTCATGAGTAGGGAAACAAGATCAATATTGCCGGTAACACAAAAACATCTTGAGCCCAAAGTACAAAATCACCAACAGATCAAAGACAAGATGTCAAAATCACAAAATATTTCAAAGGCATGATACGACAAACACGCAAAACCACTCAAACATTTATCACAGGGCAAAACTGTCAGAATCCAACAAGATAAACGTTGGAAACCAGCTATTGTAAGAAAACAAATACATGACAGGTCGTATATTGTTGAAACTGAAGATGGTGGGGTTTATAGACGAAATCGTGGCCATTGTTCAAAACAAAAGAAAAACCATTGTATATTTTCGATCCACAATCACTACCTATCAGTGACAATCACAACAATATCCCACATAGTGACATACAACAACAACAGCAGCAACAACAACAAGAGCAGCAACAACAACAGCAGCAGTTACAACAAAATGCATCGGTACCAAAAGATAGTAGTAACCGAATACAGGCAGATAAACAATATGTCACTAGATCGGGCAGAACCGTCAAGCCGCCTCATAGGACAGACCTGTAAAACAACTGGACATGTAATTTGATTTTATAATATGTATGTTTAATATTATATGTGCATGTTTTTTTATCACAATACTATTATATGTATTCCATATATATATGTATTTTCATATGTGAAAGTCATCATATTCTCATACTGCAGTCTGCAGATATTTTGTGAAAGTATCAAAGTGTTAAGAAATCGGGAAATAAACAGGTGTATTTTGTCAAGTTTCAATATATTTCTTTTTCTCGTAAGAAAGTAACATTTTGGATTATATTTTTACAGTGTTAATTGGATTTATCAACAATGTTAAAGGGATCTTTTCACGCTTTGGTAAATTGACAAAATTGAAAAAAGTTGTTTCAGATTCGCAAATTTTCGATTTAGTTATGATATTTGTGAGGAGACAGTAATACTGAACATTTACCATGGTCTAATATAGCAATTATATGCATCTTTTGACGATTTTAAAACCTAAAAATTATAAAGCGTTGCAACGCGAAACGAATGAATAATTTGGAGAGTTCTGTTTTTGTCGTTAAATTTTGTGAAACTACGAAGATTGCTTATATAAGGTATAAAATACGTCCTAAATGTGTACTCGGCGGAATAGCTCAGTAGGCTAAAGCGTTTTTACTTCAGGACTCTGGCAGGACTCCAGGGGTCACTAGTTCGAAACCTGGTCCGGCCAATGTTCTTTTCCTTTTTTTAATTTTATTCTTGATTATTTACTGGAGCTTTTACGATCCAATGTTTACATTTATCGATATAAAGCATTTAATGAATAAGTTAAAAAATGCCAAAATCTGTGAAAAGGCCCCTTTAAGATGAGGCTAGAACAACGCCACAATCTATGTCATTTTCGAGAGAACTTGAGCAGTGTTATCAGGATGTTAAAGGGATCTTTTCACGCTTTGGTAAATTGACAAAATTGAAAAAAGTTGTTTCAGATTCGCAAATTTTCGTGTTAGTTATGATATTTGTGAGGAAACAGTAATACTGAACATTTACCATGCTTTAATATAGCCATTATATGCATCTTTTGACGATTATAAAACCTAAAAATTATAAAGCGTTGCAACGCGAAACGACTGAATAATTTGGAGAGTTCTGTTTTTGTCGTTAAATTTTGTATAACTACGAAGATTGCTTATATAAGGTATAAAATACGTAAATAATGTGTACTCGGCGGAATAGCTCAGTAGGCTAAAGCGTTTTTACTTCAGGACTCTGGCAGGACTCCAGGGGTTACTGGTTCGAAACCTGCTCCGGGCAATGTTCTTTTTCCTTTTTTAATTTTATTCTTGATTTTTTACTGGAGCTTTTACGATCCAATGTTTACATTTATCAATATAAAGCATTTAATGAATAAGTAAAAAAATGCCAAAATCTGTGAAAAGGCCCCTTTAACATTAGCCAGCAGTGTGTGAGATTTATAATCAGTGCTTCACCAATTAACGTAAATGTGAAACATTTGTTATACCTGGACACAAGATTTTGTTATATGATCACCATTGAGATACAGATCAGGGACCTATACAAACAAATAGGTCCCTGTACAGATTAAATATTTTCCCAGGAAAACATTTATTTGAAAAGAAGGGAGATGTTACATATTGTCAAGAAATATGTTAAAGGGACATTACTGTGTTACACTAAATACTAGATCCCATAAGAGTTGTCTCTTCTGTTAATCTTGTGTTTATATGACTATGCTTAATAGTTTGCTGTACGCTTGCAGCTTGGGTATGAATGAATAAACATGTAGCCACATACGCCTTACGTTATATTAATAACACCGACAAGACTACAACAATTCCCTCCGTGTCGTATGCATTTCATGTACTGCTCCAATGCGATGACCCCAATTGCGTTCTTTGTTATGTGTGTTTTTTGTGTGTTTAGAATGACGTGTGTGAAAAAATATGTAACGTCAAAGTGTTTCGCGGAAAGTTTTTGCAATAAATAAACGAATTAAAGGCTATATTAACGTTTTTCTCCTGCTCATGAAGCTGAAATTCCCTTTGTTTTTTTGAATTCACCGTTCAAGGTTTAATACTTTTCAAATAGAGAAGCACCTCTCTCTAAATATGGTAAGCTAAGTTCCTGATTCTCGTGTATCCAAATAAGAAAATGTGCACATTTAGTGTCATGTAACCACCCTATCACTTAGACGATAGACAAGCGTTTAAGCGACTACTGGAATGTGTAAACATTGAAAGTGAATATTTGTTTGTTTCGATTTTTCAAACTCAGCTATTTTTATGAGCTAAAATGGAACCAACACGAACGATATCTCCAGGGATTGTTGTTGAGCAGCAAAAGTTGGAACTTAAGCGTTCTATTTCGCTTTTTCACTGTGTGTCATTAATGTGCTCAGTAACCGGACATGTCTCTGTTTTCGTCGCACCAACTGCTATCCTAAAATATACTGGCTCTATCGGACTATCTTTGATACTATGGGTATTTGGTGGCATAATGAACTTGTTCCTTGCTCTTTGCTTCACTGAACTTGGGATTACCGTATTTCCTCGATTATAAGACGGATTGACTATAAGACGAGACCCCAACTTTAGGTCCAGATTGGCTGTATTTTGCGTAGACTCGCTTATAAGACGGGGCAATTTTTTAAAGACGAAAATCGGTAAAATTTCAATAGTCAAAATTTGTTGGTCGGCCATTTTGTAAGTAAGTACAATACACCAAGTAAGCTCGTTATCGGATTCGTTCCCTGATTCACGTCATCCTATTTTCAATACAGAGTGTATGATTATGTATATTAATATATTAATGTATGCATCAGATTGGCCAATCAAATACCAGGTATGTCATTTAAACTTGATTAGTGTTGGAGGTATAATGCCATCTGTGTCCATTAAACACCCAATTAACGGCTTAATAAACAAGAGTATTGTCTGACAATTAGTTGCTAGCTGTTTGTAGCACCAAGCTATCTGCAGGGGGTCTGTTAGGGGTCAATACTATCTCGAATTGTATCAATAAAACTGCCAATTAACGGCTAGATAACGGTTGCACATGTTGATAGTCAGTCGGCAATAAACAAACTGTCATCTATGACAATAGTGTTTGCACAACAATTGCAGTTTAATTGGAAACAAATAGGTGTTTTATTTAGAAAAATAAAGATACAGATAATAAAGCATGACGTACATTTACCCTGCATTCCCTGAAAATAGAACAAAATATGCAAAACATTATTTATTATAATGAAATAGATAGCCGATATATTTATATCAATTTAAGAAACGTTAATTGTTTCCAACCGATTTATTCAAAATGACATAAGCGATCTAACGCTGATTCTTCACCGCCACAGTAGCAACGATCCGCAGTAAATATTTTGCTGCAAATAGAAAATAATAGAATAATAACAACAGTATTTGTACACATTTGCTTTAATAAATTTTTATGTTTAATTTTTATTCGATTTTAAACTCGCGAGTATTCCAAACAGACATATCATTTATAATATATCATAACATAAGGATGTAAGCGGCAAATCACGTATCTAAACGAAAGTAGTTTCTTTTCTTCATCAGAAATACGGTTATCACTTCACAAAAATTGGTAAAGAAACTTATTTTTTTTTCGTAGACTGCGCTTATAAGACGACCCCCCCACTTTAGGCCTTAAAAAATCGGGAAAAAAACCCGTCTTATAATCGAGGAAATACGGTACATTCTAAACGTTTTTGGACCTTTGCCAGGATTTCTTATTGGATGGGGCTATATGTCCTTAATAAGTGGGCCGTACTGGGCATTTTGTGCATATAGTGCCTCTATTTATGTGTTGAAGCCATTCTATATGGACTGTGAACCCAATGATTCAGCTGTTCGTCTATTTGCCATTTGGATCCTTGGTAAGTTGGTTATTGAATGAAAACAAGAATAACCTCGTGTCTACCCATACGGAGCCGTACGGGTAGCCTTGTGTCTACCCGTACGGAGCCGTACTACTAGCCACTGCCAGGGGTGTGATTTTTCCGCGGGTCGGGTTGTCCCGGGGGTCGCTTCTGAGATTCGCGTAAATTCGTAAAAAAATGTGGGGGAGAGGAGGTACCACCGATTCCTCGGATCACGAAATCAATCCGCATTTTACACTGGTAGATTCTGCCTAAGCATTTTTAAAACGAGCGATATGATTGGCTGTCGTTTTCCAATCTTCCAATTAAAATCGGTTTCTTAAAATTTGTTTGGTACGCTTGCAAATGGCGACGTTGTGAAGCGAAAATTTAGATAATTGAAATGACAAATAGCGAGCGAATGAACGACTGACATCATATAGTTTGATAGGAAAAATGAAATGTGTTTGTCAACAAAAAAGACTACGTTTTAGATACAAGCAACACTATTTTTGTTTAGAAATGTGCACAATGAATTTGTGTCATGGAGACCAGTGTGAGCAAATTGAAGTGCAGTCTACTCGCGAAGTAAAACAATTTAGAAGAGTCGAACATGGAAATAGACAAACATGATTTGATTTATATGTTAGTGGATCTGTGTATAATCAGATTCATATGCATATTCTGCTTTATTATTTTTGTCACGCTGTTCAGTAAACTGGAAAAGCATTGAACTGAAGATGTGATATGCAAGATATTGAAAGGTAAACAAATTAAATATATTAATATTACTCAGTTTAATACATCATTAACACAAGAAAAACACTCAAGTGTGTTTGTTTATATTATGTCCATTTACTGTAATTAAATTAAAAAACTGCTGCTATTGATCACAATAAATACTGTTTACTCTGCATCCTCAGTATGTTAAATGTGAAGTTTAACAGGTTTTTATAAAGAAATATTGTTATGAAGTTCAAAAACTTGTTTATTTTAATGTCTGTTTTAAGGATTTTCATTGCGTTATGTGCGTCATTCGCGTAGTCAAAATCAGTCGACAGAATTTTCCTCCCCTCTGACTTCGCCTCAATCACACCCCTGACTGCCTAGCTTATTAGCCAGCAGGGTTTTTTTTCCACGAATTAGGGACTATACGGACCATGGACCATACGACCCAGACCATAAGGCGCAGATTAGCGGACTATACAGCCCAGATTAGCGGACCATACGGCACATATTTGCGGACTATACGGCCCACATTTGCGGACCATACAAAACATGTGTGAATTAATATTCATTACGTGTTCCATTTCCTTATATTGTATTAATACATTTAATGTAATCTTAAAGTTGATGTAATGACATTAATGACAGTCATTAATGACAGTTGATGTAATGACATTAATGACTACATTCAACCCTACGGAACATGTCAGAATGAATACCGGTATTCTTTTCGTGTTCCACGCCTTTAATATTGTGTTAATAAATTGAATAAAATATTAAAAGTAGCTGAAATAATATTAATAATATTAATGACAACATACTTGTTTAAATTTGAACATTTGCGGACCATACGGCCCCGATTTGGGGACCGTACGGACCATGTCTATATTAATATTTATTTTGTGCTCCACTCCTGCAATATTGTATCAATAAATTTAATAAAATATTAAAAGTTGCTGTAATAACATTAATGACAACATACTTGTTTAAATTTGAACATTTGCAGACCTTACGGACCAGACTATACGGCCAAAATTAGCGGACTATACAGCCCAAATAAGCGAACTATACGGCCCAGATTTGCGGACCATACGGAACATGTCTGAATTAATATTCACTTCGTGTTCTACTTCTTTCAATATTTTATCAATAAAGTAATGACATTGATGACAAAATACTTATATAAATATAAAAATGACGTGGCCGTAAACGGCAATAGTTCTATTGTTTATCGTAAGCCCCAATACTACTCAAAATCAACAAACATTTCGTTCAATACTACTCAAAATCAACAAACATTTCGTTCAATATTTCGTAAAACAAAGTTAAACAATTAAATATCAGTGTTCCTGTTGAAACTGTGGCTATTGCTATAAGGAACACTGATTGTTTAGGTATTAACTTTATTTTACGAAATACTTAACGCAATTTTCATTGATTTTGAGCGTTAATGACACATCAATTATCAATTAGTGAAATTATTAACATCAAACAATATGTGTCATAAATGGGCGTACTCGAGATGCAAACATATGACGATGTTGTCTACAATAAAAACGATTGTCTCACTTTACATGTACCTTTAATTGGTTATTACAGACATGTTAATCAATTGTCAATCAATTATGGTATAATATTCTCAACAATAAGTAACACCAATCACTAAGTGTCATAAATAGGGCGTATTCGAGATGCAAACATAAGAGTCAAAAATGCGAGTGTTGTACCCGTATTGACATTTTAAAATATACATTTGACTGCTAAACTTTCATAACATGTATTAAATAGGTATAAAAACGTGTTTAATAAAGATATATTGATAAAACATGTGTTGCTTGCATTTATTTTTAAAGATAAAAACACATGTGTATTTTTGTAAAATATTTAAGTGTTGTAAGAAATTTTAATAAACTCACCAAGCTGCATCTGTTAATCTTAGTAAGTATTAATGTCCAATTTTATAAAAAGAGATTATATCCATGAATGCATACTGTTTAAATTAATAATTGATGGCACAATTAAAATGATCGAGTTACAAATCTGAGAATAAAATAACTTGATTGAAATAATCATGAACACAAACGTTTCATTACCCGTTTGTTAGTTTTAACAGATGTACAGTATCACAGCATACTAAGAAGTGTAGTATATTTCGTGTATTAAAATAATCTACATGGCGTGAAGACATATGGTCCGTATGGTTCGCAAATCTGGGCCGTATAGTCCGCAAACCTGGGCTGTATGGTCCGCAAATCTGGGCCGTATAGTCCGCAAATCTAGGCCATATAGTCTGGGCCGTATGGTCCGTATACCTTTTTCCACATTTTGTTTTTAAAAAATGTGTCACAAACTGTTCATAAAATTTGTAGCAAACTGTTCAAAATTGTGAAAATGTGAGTCCCGAACTTGTTTAAATGTGACAATTTTAGTTGCAAACTTTTTTAAACTGTCACAATTTGAGTTGCAAAATCAAATTTGTACAAAATGGCCATTTTCTTTGAAGAAAACTACAGCCTTGGCCAGAAAAACATTGATGCAGGAATTTCAATGGGTTTTAATCACTGGTCTAGAATTTTGATTAGTCTAACCAAAGAATTTCTGTCATCAGTTTTGGCGCAGCAAATGTTTGTGTAGTTAAAAGAACAAATAACATCATTTTTGAAAGTTTTACTGCTGTATTAAATAATAAATATATTATATTATGAAATTAATGTAGGAATTATATAATTTTAAACAGTTTCCAAACACTGATACACAATTATGACAAATATGCACTTAATTGTACTTGTATTGCATCAGAACTTAACCACAAATTAATGTTGTAATTCTTACTAAGTACATTTATTTCAATGACCATGATTAATTATAAATAACTTTCAACTAATAAGACATTTTTGCAATGGTATCATGTTAACTCATTCCAATAACTTACTTGACCAGGTCTAATTTGGCCTGTCAGATCTAACTCTACTCAGAATTTAAAAATGAAAGAGGTTTGTTTATCAAACATTTAACAAGCACTGTAATCTTAAGAAAGCATGTTTATTGCCATTCTTTAAAGTGTGTTTAACTTAAATAAATCAGTTTGCTATTACAAGTGGAATAATGGTTGATGTGCTATTCATAAGTATTAAAAGATATGTTTCTTATAGATGGTTTTTAAACAAACCAACAAAATAATTTTTATGCCCCAGGATCGAAAAAGATCGGGTGTATATTGTTTTTGGCCTGTCTGTCATTGTATGTATGTGTGTGTGTGTGTGTGTGTGTGTGTGTGTGTGTGTGTGTGTGTGTGTGTGTGTATGTGTGTGTGTGTGTGTGTGTGTGTGTGTGTGTGTGTGTGTGTGTGTGTGTGTGTGTGTGTGTGTGTGTGTGTGTGTGTGTGTGTGTGTGTGTGTGTGTGTGTGTGTGTGTGTGTGTGTGTGTGTGTGTGTGTGTGTGTGTGTGTGTGTGTGTGTGTGTGTGTGTGTGTATGTGTGTATGTGTGTGTGTGTGTATGTGTGTGTGTGTGTGTGTGTGTGTGTATGTGTGTGTGTGTGTGTGTGTGTGTGTGTGTGTGTGTGTGTGTGTCTGTGTGTGTGTGTGTGTGTGTGTGTGTGTGTGTGTGTGTGTGTGTGTGTGTGTGTGTGTGTGTGTGTGTGTGTGTGTGTGTGTGTGTGTGTGTGTGTGTGTGTGTGTGTGTGTGTGTGTGTGTGTGTGTGTGTGTGTGTGTGTGTGTGTGTGTGTATGTGTCCCAAACTTTAACCAAAACTTAA
This sequence comes from Dreissena polymorpha, assembly GCF_020536995.1. Lineage (NCBI taxonomy): Eukaryota > Metazoa > Mollusca > Bivalvia > Myida > Dreissenidae > Dreissena > Dreissena polymorpha. Next base: position 10,503,137 of record NC_068358.1, read on the forward strand.
ACCTTGTTCATAACTTTTGCAATTTTCAAGATAGCAACTTGATATGTGGCATGCATGTGTATCTCATGGAGCTGCACATTTTGAGTGGTGAAAGGTCAAGGTCATCCTTCAAGGTCAAAGGTCAAAAAAACAAATTCAAAAACTTTAACCTTCTTCATAACTTTTGCAATATTGAAGATAGCAACATGCATGTGTATCTCATGGAGCTGCAAATTTTGAGTGGTGAAAGGTCAAGGTCATCCTTCAAGGTCAAAGGTCAAATTTATGGTTTCAAAGCGGCGCAATAGGGGGCATTGTGTTTCTGACAAACACATCTCTTGTTTAAAGTTGTTTTCAAACTTATCAAATAAATTGGTTCATGTATAATGCATCCAAGTCTGCCATAGAAATGCAAAATACTTGGAACTTTATGTGTATTAATCGATATGATATTTTTCGTATGTTACTTATCGATGGTCCCAATTTAAAATGTCGAACCTACAAAAACACAAGTTTTCAGGAGACGTATTTTTGTTAAACATTTCTTGCACAAAGTCAAATAAAGATTATTTTAAACATTTTTAAAAGTGTCGCATGATGAACCATGTTCGTATGGAACTAATTTGACGTTAAGTTAATAAATCTGCTGTAAAATGTATCTTCGTCATTTAGACTTGCATTTATGTGATGTTTCGGCAAATTGGACAGCTTATTGTAAGAGATTTTGTTTCAATAGAATAAATTTGTCCATTTTTTCCGTTAGATATAGCAAAGCAATGCGTGTTTTTCTGTTTTACACGGTGGAACAGAGGTGACAACCGCAATTCTTTATTTATAGTGTGGCCTCAACTTAGTAACTTGTGGGAACAATTTTTAAAATAACTTGTGGAAACAACTAAGTACGTTGTCCCCACAACTGTTTAAGTTGAGACCTCAGCTTAGTAACTTGTGGCCACAACTTCATAACTTGCTCCCAAAACTTCAACCTAGTAATTTGTTCATTTAACTTATTAAGTTATTCCTTCAACAAAATAACTTGTGGGAACAACTTATTTATTAAGTTGAGGCCTCAGCTCAGAAACTTGTGGCGACAACTTCATAACTTGTTCCCACAACTTATTAGTTGTTGCCTCAACTAAATAACTTGTGGGACCAACTAACTATGTTGAGGCCACTTATTTAAGTTTAACCAATAAGATCGGGATTTTCATCTTTACCGTTTTATCACAATTAGTACCCCTTATTTTACTAGATGCTCGGGTTTGAGCACTATCCCTGTTAGCTATGGATCCCCCGTTCGAGCCCTATCTGAGCACTTGCCATGTAAGCCATGGATTTCAGATTTGAGCCCCTATCTGAGAGATCGCCAAGTTAGCGACTTGGTTCAGGGTTTGAACCCTGGTGTGAAAACTAGGCACATAAGCGACGGATTCCGGTTGGGAATCCAGGTCTGATACCCCCCTTTTTAAACGATGGGTCTTTGGGTTTTAGCCCCAGTCTAAGGACTTTCCCTGTAAGCGACTTGGATCCCAGTCTGAGCATTCGCTCCCTACGTAACGGATCCTGGTTTGGATGCCCTGCTTGAGCACTCACCCTGTATGCTATGGGCCCCGGGCTCAAATCCCGGTTTAAGTACTTGCCATTTAAGCGAACGGACCCTGATCAAAGTCCTAGTCTTAGCGCCGGACCCGAAAAATGCGGGATTTATAGCTTACAGGGCTAGTGCTCAGACCGGCGCTAGAACCAGAACACCCATAGCTTGCGAGGCTAGCTCTCATTTCGGGACTCGAACGCGGGAAATGTTGCTTACGAAGCTTGTGCTCATTTCGGCAGCCGGTCGCTTAGAAGGCGAGTGCGCAGTATGGTATGTTAGCGACGGCTGTTTGGTTCAAGTCCCTGTGTGAACCTTTAGCTTTCGGTGCGAACGCTCAGACTGAGGGTCGCAACCGGGATCCTTCCCTTACTGGGTAAGTGGTAAGACACAGGCTTGAACCCGGGATCCATAGCTTTCAGGGCTAGTACTCAGACTGGGGCTCGAACCCGGGACCGGTCACTGTTGGTGCAAATTCTCACATCGGAATTCGAGCCGTCGCTTATAGGGTAAATCCTCAAACCGAGGATTGATCTAGAGACCCAAAGCTTTCAGGGCTAGTGCTCGTACTATGATTCGAAACCCGGGGCCGTCGATAACTCCAAATTAGATTTTCAGACCGTCGAAAACTTAGGCATCTTGCACTCGCCTCGTAAACGATGGTTCCCGGGATCGAGCTCCGGTCAGAGGAATTGCCCTTTACAAGAAGGGTCCCGGGTTCAAATCCAAAAAACATGGGACTCGAAACCGGGACCCGACGCGTACGTTGCTAGTGCTCAGACCGGGGATGGAACCCTGAACCCAGTCGCAAACAAGGCAAGTGCTCAGACAGGGACTCAATCCCGGGATCCATAGCTTACAGGGATAGTGCTCAAATCGGCGCACAATATTACGCGTATACAGGTACTAAACGTGATAAAACGGTAAAGATGAAACGGCCTATCTGATTGCTTAAACTATGTTGTGGTCGAAGCTTAATAAGTTGTTCCCACAACACATTAAGTTGTGGTTATAACATAGTAACTTGCGGCCAGAAGTTATTAAGTTGAAGGAACAACTTACTATGTTGAAACCTCAACTTAATAAGTTGTAGGAACAAGCTATTAGTTGCGGCCACAAGTTACTAAGTTAATACCTCAACATTTTATATTATTTTGATATCTTTTTGCGTTTATCAATGCTATAAAATGTACATCATTTAATTTTTTGATAAGCGAACGTTTACGTTTCGTCAATTTGCCTTAACATACATGGCTATATTGATACTTTAATATATTAATAAGCGCGCAAAATGCCGACGTAACAATTTTTTTCAGCTTCGTTATTTTGACTTCAAGCAATTGCGGTTCGTCATTACATCACGTGACTTTATGGGGCTGTTGCGATTGGTTAACTATTTTGTTGTTTTGGGGGTATATGTGCATTGATTTCACGCTTTGCACAGTATCAAAATCGCGAAATGCCAAAAATGTAGGTTCGTCATTTTAAATTGGGACCATCGTTATGTTACTTTAAGTTTTTTTTTCTGCTTTTCTGTTGCAGTAACATTTGTTGCAGTCAACTGTGTGTATGTCAAGTTTGTCACTAAAGTCCAGAGTGTCTTAACATTTACAAAGTTGCTGGCTCTGCTGTTGATCATAATATGCGGAGCAATAAGCCTTTTACAAGGTAACAACTTCTATTATAATATATATTTTGTTTATATATGAAAATAATATGATCTGCAAGGGCTTTTTTTTCTTCAGCAACGGCCTTATAAAGGTGCTTTCCCCAAAGAGAAAGGCCCCTTCCACACAGAGCATTTATTAAAAATGATGCAAATTTCCCCAAATTGTAAGCTTACTTTTGTAATTTTTTTCCTCAGTTTTGTCTAGAATCTTTTCCCCAAAATTGAAGGCCAGGCCCTTTCCCCAAATCAAGAAAAAAGCCCTGTCTACTAACCAAATCAATCAAATTATATTAAATTCAAGAAATACAACCTATTCATGAGTCCTAAAGTCAGTAATCTTTGTTTCTACCACCCACTAAACTTGCTGCTATCAAAAATTTATTTAGTTTGTAAATGAGGCAATCTGAGCTGGATTCTTTGGAAGAAATGACTTTTATTTTGCCATTCAGGGTATTTGACATTATATTAATTAATAGGGATGGCAAAATTATTCGAATATTCGATTGAATGGTCAGTATTTGAATCACAGAATTGATATTCGCATAAACACATTTTTTTAACGTATTTGCCATAATATTTAATGTTCTGCGAGCCGCTTACTAATTGGCACCCGAAATCATTTAGGATTAACATGTTTCATGTGACGTTCTTCGTGTCAAACTGATAACGCGGCCCGTATCAGCGTTGATGGCGCAGTTCAATATACACACTCTAAGAAAGGCCCCGAACTGTTGTTTGTCAATGGGGTGCCAATTAACGGCTTCCATTGACTGGCGAATAATAATTAAGTTTCTGTGATCACAGTATATGAACAGCCATTTAAATGTGTGAATTACTCAAATTGCGCAATACACGCTCTAAGAAAGGGCCCGAATATAAAATGGCGCTGTCACCACCGACGTTGGGATGTACTTTGCATGACTTATTGATATGTTTTTTTTATGAACGTTTATGATATTGTTATTTTACAATTTCAAATAAAAATAAATTTCTATGACATGATGTTTTTCCTTACATTTGTTCTTTAATATTTGTTTTTTTTTTGCATTCTTTATTGATATGTTTCTTTATATTAACGTTCATGCTATTGTGACTTTAAAATTTGAAATAAAAATAAAATTCTATGACATGATGATTTTCCTTCTACTTGTGCCCGATAACAGTATCGGTCATAGTACTAGTCGGTAGCAATACAATTATTCGATAACAACGTTAATAAACAGCCTCATATTCAGCAAACGGACATAACTTAAATAGGCTTTTTCAAAGTTTGTTTTTACAATTAAGCTACATTTTCTATCTATTTCTCAACACAAGAATTGTCAATTCATATTTAATATCCCAACTGGATACGAATCAGAGTAAAAGAAGTTCAATCAATCCAGCCGTTTTATGCGAATATTCGAATATTGAATTGAATGGATTTTTGAACATTCGAATACCGATATATGTATTCGATGCCATCCCTATTTATTATTATAATGATATTATAGTAATAATTAATATGTTCACAAAAAATCCACAATCACCAATTAAACGAATACCAATGCTTAATGGTAATATATTTATGCCCCCCTTGGAAGAAGAGGGGGTATATTGTTTTGCTCATGTCGGTCTGTCGGTTGGTCCGTCCGTCCACCAGATGGTTTCGGGATGATAACTCAAAAACCCTTAGGCCTAGGATCATGAAACTTTATAGGTATATTGATCATGACTGGCAGATGACCCCTATTGATTTTCAGGTCACTAGGTCAAAGGTCAAGGTCACAGTGACAAAAACCGTATTCACACATTGGCTGCCACTACAACTGACAGCCCATATGGGGGGCATGCATGTTTTACAAACAGCGGCTTGTTAAAAATCTAACCCTAATTATTATAGAAAAAAGTTGATAAAAAATTAAATAGCCTGACAATATAAATGATCACTATCTAGGAGCTTGATTAACATTTCACTAGCCCCTATTGGGCCTATAGTGAGCACAAAGAATAGCTTATAATCTACATCATTTCATGATTATCTATATAAATAAAAAGAAACTTGATATAGTTTAATTATCTGACTTAATTTTATTATGTCCATATGATTGTGTTACTGCAGTCTGGTATACCGGTTGTATTTCAGATGGCAGTGCCAACTTATCTGAGCCCTGGGAAGGGACAGAATCAAAACCATTTACTGTTGCAATGTCCTTGTTCTTCTCAGTCTTCACATATGGTGGATGGTACAACTTTTTATTAACTTACTTACTAGTGCATGAATTTCTGCATAACCTGTCATAAAATGATATGATAAATATTCATGAATGTAAATTGCAAATATTTTACAAATTTTTCACAGAATATCTTAAAGACATGAATCTGATAATTGAGTGGGTATGTCTCATTAGATTAATTAGTCCCCTACCGGTCAAACCGGAGGGGACTTATGGTTTTCGCTCTGTGTGTCTGTCACACTTTTCTGGATCCTGCGATAACTTAAAAAGTTCTGAATGTTTTTTTCATGAAAATTGAAACATGGATAGATGGCAATATGGACATTATGCACGTCATTTAGTTTTGTTCCTACGTCAAGAATTATGGTTGCTATATTGGCTACAAATTGACAAGAAATACTGCTGAAAATGGTGTTTTTTCTGGATCCTGCGATAACTTAAAAAGTTCTTAATATTTTTTGCATGAAATTTGAAACATGGATAGATGGCAATATGGACATTATGCATGTCATTTCGTTTTGTTCCTACGTCAAGAATTCTGGTTGCTATGGCAACAAATAGACTAGAAATACTCCTGAAAATGGTGTTTTTTCTGGATCCTGTGATAACTTTAAAAGTTCTTCATATTTTTTGCATAAAACTTGAAACATGGATAGATGGCAATATGGACAATATGCACGTCATTTTATTTTGTTCCTATGTCAAAAATTCTGGTTGCTATGGCAGCAAATAGACTGGAAATACTGCTGAAAATGGTGTTTTTTCTGGATCCTGTGATAACTTTAAAAGTTCTTAATATTTGTTCATGAAACTTGAAATATGGATAGATGGCAATATGGACATTATGGACATCATTTCATTTTGTTCATACGTCAAAAATTCTGGTTGCTATGGCAACAAATAGACTGGAAAAACTGCTGAAAGTGGTGTTTTTTCTGGATCCTGCGATAACTTTAAAAGTTCTTAATATTTGTTCATGAAATTTGAAAAATGGATATATGGCAATATGGACATTATGCACGTCATTTCATTTTGTTCCTACGTCAAAAATTCTGGTTGCTATGGCAGCAAATAGACTGGAAATACTGCTGAAAATAGTGTTTTTTCTGGATTCTGCGATAACTTTAAAAGTTCTTAATATTTGTTCATGAAACTTGTAACATGGATAGATGGCAATATTGACATTATGCACGTCATTTCATTTTGTTCCTACGTCAAAAATTCTGGTTGTTATGGCAAAAATAGATTGGAAATACTGCTGAAAATGGTGTTTTTTTCTGTATCCTGCAATAACTTTAAAAGTTCTTTATATTTTTTCATGGAACTTGAAACATGGATAGATGGCAATATGGACATTATGCACGTCACTTCATTTTGTTCCTATGTAAAAAATTCTGGTTGCTATGGCAACAAATATAAAAAAGAAAAAAAATCTGACAATGGTGGAGCCGGTAGGGGACATATATTAGCTTGGCAATAGTCTTGTTTAATAATGCTTTACCTGTATAGTCATTATGGCTAATGTCAGAGCTGAAAATGAACTCACAATTAAATCACTTTGGTATTATTAACATGTAAAAACAGTAATGTTGAGTGATGTGTAAAGCTTTTAAAGGGTCGCAACTTTATTGATAATATTTGAAAGTACATGTATTATAGAATACAGAATTGATTGAATATGTTCAATGTATCAAAAAAGTTGGTTTTCATACTTGTACTCTAGCAAATTGGAGCTTAAAATAGACTTTGCAGGTAATGCTAGGACATGAATCTAGACTTGTAAAAGCAATAATAGTAAGTAAAGGACAACAATAACATCTTTGCATTACCAGGTGACTAATCATTTCATATGAAAAATGTTTTACCTGACAATATGCAATATAGGTAATTTTTTGCTAATATATGTATTACTCACACATTAGTGACAATACCTTTGCTTAATGCATTTTTGTGTTGGCACCGTCACAATAATTGATATACCTTTTTGTTTTAAGGCAGATTGTTACCAACCTTTTGGAAGAGGTCAAAGACCCCGGCAGGTTTGGAAACTTTATTGTATTATCTATGATAATACTGTCTCTGAAATTCATTAACATTCTGTCTCCGACACTTTTAAGATATTTCAATAAAGCTTTAATATTTATTCTATGTGTCCATTGGCTTGTTAAAAGCCACCACGACATGATTATGTCTTATGTATTCCACCAAAAATACTTTGATGTAACTTTGCATGATCGTCAAGTATCTGCATTGGTCTCCAAAACCCTACCGTTTGTTCATTTGGGAAACCAATGTCATTTTACTGTTAACATAGAAGGTTCTAATTAATGCTTTTAAGACAAATATAATTGTTAATGGAAAATTATGTTTCCTTCGTGTGACTCATGTTCAGTTATAGGATGAGTTGTGACTAAATATAATCAATTGTCTTGATAGAAATGTCCTCAACAATCTGAAAAAACAACTGAAAAGTTGTTAGACTCTTCGATGTATTTTGTTGCAGTTAACGTAAATAATATAATCAATTAGTAGGACACTTTCAATAAAATCAAATGGTAGGACAGGTCTCTGCAGACAAAGTGCCATGAATGTGTTTAATGTGTTTCAGAGATTTGCCACGAGCTGTATACTGGAGTCTGTCGATTATTATTGTTGAATTCACGATGGCAAATCTGGCTTATTATGTTGTCCTCAGTAAATCTGAAATCATGCAGTCTACCACCGTAGCTTTGGTGAGTTCAGCCTTTAAAAAATAAAGCAATAGAAGTATATTAAAAACTAATTTTTATTAATGGTGTATACATCTTCTTTTTGCATAAACATTGTCTTAAACTATGTCAAACCTATTATATAGACTTCATTTCTCCAGATATAAAAATTCTTATCTGAACATTTGAGATGATCGCAACATTTGCAATACGAAAGAACTAGTACAGTGAATTTTTAAAGTATTCTTTTTTTTAATTAATTTTTTTAATTAACACTTTCCAGTGTATACTCTTGAAACTGTTATTCATGTTTAAGGCAAACTTTAAGTTCTGTAAAAAATGTGTTAAATAAAATATGTTTACACCGTTTATATATACTGCGGGACATATTGTTTTTGCCCTGTCTGTTGGTTTGTTTGTTGGTTTGCCTCAAACTTTAACATTTGCATAACTTTTGCAATATTGAAGATAGCTACTTCATATTTGGCATCCATGTGTATATCATGGAGCTGCAAATTTTGAGTGGTGAAAGGTCAATGTCATTCTTTAAGGTCAAAGGTTAAATATATGGGGGGGGGGGGGGCATAGTGTTTCACAAACACATCTGGTTTAATTTTTGCATTATGGCATTACTGAAATTGTCTCTGAATTTATTTGGGAAAAGCATCCCTATCAAAACTTTTTTTTTTTTTTTGCCCTGTCTGTTGGTTTGTTTGTTGGTTTGACTCAAACTTTAACATTTGCATAACTTTTGCAATATTGAAGATAGCAACTTCATATTTGGCACGCATGTGTATATCATGGAGCTGCACATTTTGAGTGGTGAAAGGTCAATGTCATTCTTTAAGGTCAAAGGTTAAATATAGGGGGGGCATAGTGTTTCACAAAGAAATCTGGTCTAATTTTTGAATTATGGCATTACTGAACTTGTTTCTGAATTTATTTGGGAAAAGCATCCCTATCAAAACATTTTTTTTATTTTGTCTTAATTGTTTAGCTAGCATATTGTTTAGTTTTATATATGTACAGGGTTTTGTACTCTCTTTTCTGTAACTTAAAGGCCCTATAAAGGTGGCAAATCCAATTATTATGCATATAAACTAGTGTAATTTTTACCGGAGTTCAGTTACTCTTGCATAAAAAATGATTATAACACAGCTTAGGTGCAACGTTGTGAAGAATTATGGAAGATATACCCGTTTCATTATTGGAAGAAATGTTTACAACTTTGTAACTAACGTGATGTGTAGCCTCAAGGCGGTGACGTAATGCTAAAATAGCCTAAATAAAATTAAAATTCAATTTTAATTTTATTTTAAACAACTTTTTACCAGCAGAAAGTAACTTATTAGATCACTACAAACATTTTAACCATTTTTAAGAGACCTACTTTGTGAGTGATACCGGAAAACGTTGAAAATCAACGATATATTTTTGGTGACCTGAGTCACTTTCACTTTCACCTTCCCAAGTAAACAGCGATGTAAATAAACTGATTGTTTGTAAACACAAATGACTTGGAGGACACTGTATTTTGAGCTTAAAACAAGTTGTATTGCTCATTTTTGTATGGTTTTGTCCAATGGCATATATATATATATATAATGTTTTTTGATAACCTTTATAAATAAAATATGAAAAAAATATTTAAAAATCGGTAAATAATTACGGATTGTCACCTTTATAGAGCCTTTAAGAAGGCTATATATTGTCCACCACTTTAAACATGCTATCATTCAGGGCTGGCATCAAGTTGGCACCCACTCCTGTACACAAATTGTTCTGTTGTATGTGTTCCTTTGAAAATGTCTGTATTGAAAAGGCTAATTTTTGTACTTACATCCAGTTTTTATTTTCAGTTATTTTTCGAGAGGTTCTATCCCCCATTAAAGCCTGTGATCTCCATTCTAGTTGCTCTGACAGCAATTGGGGTACTCAACTGTTCAATATTGGGGCATTCAAGGTACATTTTGTCATTTCATTAGCGATGGTCTTTAAACGAATATTTTAATATGTTTGAAAATTCTGTTATTGACTAGTATCACTTTATATATAATAGATTATTAGTAGAATAGTAGATTTAAACAAATCATCACATTTGTTCAAAAATCTATAAAAGGCTAACACTTTGCACTACATATATGCAATTTAAATAAAGTAAAATAATGAAGTTAGATCTTTCCTTACTGACTTAATGTAGTAAAATACAAATTAAAATATATTTCAGAATTCCGTTTGCTGCATCACGGAACGGGCAGGCTCCATTGCTGTTTTCAATGATTAGCACTAAGTTTATGACCCCGTGGCCTGCTATATTTCTGCTTGTACGTGAACCTATTTATCGTGTTTTCTGCTATTTTAATAGATAATATATATCATCCACTTTTTGTTGTCCAAAAAAGCGACTTTAGCAGAAAAAAATGCAGTGTCTTTTTTGTCATTTCAAAAGATAATATACTGTATTGCGTTTGTTTGTTATCTCAAAAGGTTAACTTATTATGTCTATAATATAATAATATTTGCATACACCTATTTTCTGTATTGAATAAGTTTTTTCTTTCAAGTAATGAAGTGTATGCATAGATTAAACTCAACTAAATCATAGCAATAGTACCGGTAAATACAATAACATGTGTTTTTTTAGGGATGGCAACGAATACCGATTTTGGTGTTCGAATATTCGGTCATCCTTCCGAACGAATATTCGGATATTCGGTAAACATCTGTCGGAAAAAAAATCAACAAAATCAACTTTGTTTACCGTACCATTACTTTATGAATTCTACTTTCGTTTTTACCGAAAGTTCAGTGACTAAATATTGGCACAACGTTGCCGTCGCTAATTCGAAGTTGATTTTGTTGTTTATTTATTATTAGATGTTGATCAAATATTCTTGAATATTTGTTTAAAAGCTTAATCGAGAAAAGGAATCGGAATTTTTCTTCGTTGAAAGGGAGATGGGTAGGGGAATCGGCGAATTGGAAGGTAGGTGGGTTCATTCTTGCGGGAATTGAACGGTAACAGCCACGTCTAGCTTTCAGTGTGAACAACGTCAAAAATTTCAAAACGTTCATATACATTTGGTAATTTTGAGTGACTTTTGTTTATTTTGATATTGAGATTGTTTATAGAGAGATGTAATTGTTAAAATTGATTGATAAAAAACTGTTTTTAAACTTATAATAGTCTACATCTTGGGCGAAATACCAAGAACATTTCTTTCATTAAGTACCTGATCAAATATTGAGTTATTAATTAAAGTTTGGACCTTAGGATAAGCAAATACTCATTAGAGGTTGAGTAAATTATTTTCTAAAAGCTTTTTTGATTGGACAACCTGATTGTAACCATATATGTACGATACGCATTTACTGAATTTAATTAGAGCATAAAAACAAACCATTTTCGATTGGATTTACGTCAATCAAAAATCCTTTGCAGAAGTTCTTATTTGTTTTGTTTTTACACCAAGTCGGCTTTTTCTTTACTCATTTAATCTTTGATAATTTTAAATGTAATTCGAGTCATTAGATCAAATGCGGGTCGGTGTTTTAATTGCCTATGCGATTTGCACCTACACTGTATCATAATTTTGACACAAAGTGACTGTCTTTGGTCAATTAAAGTTTCATAAAGGTAGGCACTTAGCGGGATTTATGACATGTGTACTGTCATCACCATAGCGACGAAATATTGCGACTACCGCAATACACACTGAGATGAGGAACAACTTTTTTAACAATGAAGCAAATGTCACGAATACAAAGTCTTTGAAAATACTTTATTTTTTCTTCCGAATATTCGATTCGGAAAATACTATTCGAATATTCGGTGCGGGACCGAATATTCGGATATTCGTTGACATGTCTGAATAATGAATACATAACAAATAAAAAACACTTTTTTCTATTTGTTATGTATTCATTATGCAGTCATTCTCAGTGTTTCTTTAAAATGAAACCAATCACAATCAATTTTGTATATGCTTTCTAAATCATTTTTTTAGACTTTGTATGTATTGTTTTTTAAAGTATGTCTTCAACCTACAAGCAATACAAATAATAGTGTATCCTTTTCTGAGTAATTCGCTGTTATTTTCAGACAGTGTGGTCAATTGCGATGCTGTTGTCAGGTGCCTTGTTTACCATGATCGAACTCGTGAGCCTGTTCTCCATTCTTTTGAGCTTGTCTGTTGTCGTTACTCTACTGTATTTACGCTGGAAAGAACCAGATATGCCCCGCCCATATAAGGTAAGTCTGCTAAGCAATTGTTTAATTTATTCACTAGTTTTATTTAAAACCATCTTGACACTATTTCATCTCTGCTATATCAGAGCATTCTGCTATATCGGAGCATACGGGTTATCACGACATTTGTGAACTGATTTATACACTACAGGATATTGTGAAATGTCTTCTAAATTGATATTGAAATCTGTCTTTCTTTAAGATAATATAAAGGTATGGTGTTTAAAACCTATTTCTTCCCATTTGTGTTATAGTTCGGGCTGAACAAGCGTGAACAGCATCCTGACTTTAATTTGAATGTAATAAAATATAATCAAACTTACTAAAACATTATATGCCTTTTCATTGATCCATGCGAATTATACTTGCTTGCCAGATTTTTTTTTCAATTGTAAAGTTTTTACATTTCAGACCATGCTGTTTATACCGATTTCACAATTAGTGTTGATCATCGTGGTGCTTTTCCTCAGCATTTATCAAGAACCATACAAACTGGGAAGAGGTCTTGCCATTTTGGTAGCAGGCTTGCCAATATATGTGGTTGGTATAATGTGGAAAGATAAACCCAGGGTTTGCCATACCTTCGTTGGTATGTTAATCTTTTATTATGCCCCCCTTCGAAGAAGAGGGGGTATATTGCTTTGCTCATGTCGGTCGGTCGGTCTGTCGGTCGGTCTGTCGGTCCGTCCACCAGGTGGTTGTCAGACGATAACTCAAGAACGCTTGGACCTAGGATCATGAAACTTCATAGGTACATTGATCATGACTCGCAGATGACCCCTATTGATTTTGAGGTCACTAGGTCAAAGGTCAAGGTCACGGTGACCCGAAATAGTAAAATGGTTTTTGAATGATAACTCAAGAACGCATACGCCTAGGATCATGAAACTTCACAGGTAGATTGATCATGACTCGCAGATGACCCCTATTGATTTTGAGGTCACAAGGTCAAAGGTCAAGGTCACGGTGACCCGAAATAGTAAAATGATTTTCGGATGATAACTCAAGAACGTTTTTGCTTAGGATCATGACACTTCATAGGTACATTGATCGTGACTCGCAGATGGCCCCTATTGATTTTCAGGTCACTAGTTTCGTAATGTTTTTGTGGAATTATTGTTTAATATGTAACAAAAATTATTCAATAAATAGGTGTCTCTAAACATAACAGTATTATTGTGAATTGTGTACATATGTGCCTTATGTTATACGCTGTCAGCATGCCCATAATAGAAATAAGTATTTTTATAAAGTAGGTCATGCGGAGCATTAAAAACTGTTGTCTCTATAAAAATCTCCACGCAGAGTTGTCGTCCCATGCAATCTCTGCAATCACAAGAAAATCCTTCCAGATATTTTTTGTATGGTATTATATTATGAAAAGTAGTATCATTTTCATTTATATTTTTAAAAAGTAGTGTATAAGTTTAGGTTGTTAATTTAAAAAAGGCCTAAATTATAAAAATAACAAAGGGAAAATTATTGTACCACGTGACTGGGTTATCATCACGTGGTTGGTTATAACGGCAGGAATTTGATCGAGCTATGCTGTATCCAGCCAAAACTCTGTGCAGAGGTCGGTGTCTATGCTGAACACTAGTTATTTGCCTTTGAAAGACATGCTGTCCATTTCAATTGCATGTTTCATGAGGATAACTAAGGACACAGTATTTCATATAGCCAGACCGCTGTTATTTTAGAAAACGACTTCTCATAAGCCCCATATATACAATTATTTATGCGCCATGTACGCACTGTTTCAAGTAGCTAAATTGCAAATTTGCCTTACGCTTTTGCGACATTAATGATTATCACAACTATCAACGTTATCATTTGACACGTCTGTTATGTTTCATTAGTACTTTGTAATTTCTTACAACAAATATTGTATAGTTATTAAAATATGCTTAACCATGATATCATCTTATTTCAGAAAAGTACACCACCAATTTTCAGAAACTATTCCTGGTGCGAAAGACTGCTTGATACCATCCGGACTGTACGAAAATGCACAAACCTTGACAGATTCATAATTGCTGTATGAGAAACAAAACCACAATGCACTTAAAGAAAAGTACAAAACAATATTTGTTACCAAGAAACGTCATCCTTCTACTAGCATTAAAGGGACCGGTCAGTTTTACGGTATTTTGTAATATGGCTCAACGTGGCAGGCAACACACACCGCACTTGCTCGTAGCCATTGTAACTACTGTGCGTGCACACTTCTTCTGTGCGATCTTAACCGACATGTTACTTTATCGTGTATACATCACGCCGTGTCCCTTAGTAATCAAGCTCACGCTAACAGTTGAATGTTGGCGTAGTACAACGTGTCTGAAAATAAGCTCTATAATGCTAATGCAAATTCAAAAATTGTCTGTCAAACATGATAATAGTGTGAAGACGTCGTTACAAGTGGCTTAAGGCAGACATGTGACGCTAGCTAGACTGTCGATGTCACTAGAATGTACTGGACATAATGCATCGGTCTATTTCGTGGATGCATCCATGTCTGGTCAACATGTATTGTTGTTTGACATCACTTTTTAACACAGCTTTGTCTTAATTATATACTACAAATGGACGTATATTATCAATTAATATAAAAAAAGCATTGTTGCTTAATAAATATGAATTATAACATTGAACGCAGGTACACATGTAATTATCCACAGCGAAACATGCAAACTTATTCGTAACGTTAAATTGTTTGCATGTTTCTACATTGAAATACGTGTTATTATCTTACTTTTATGCGGTGGACATTTTAAACAATTATTTTGTTTTAAACCATATGATGATATTGTTATTTTTTAATGTCGACAAAAAATTGATTTCTTTTATGTTGATTTTCGAAATGCTATGTATTATTAGTTGAATTTAGAACATTCATGAAAATAACCGATTTTAACGAAACTGCAGATTAGTAATTCGCGGGTTAACCTCTATTTAAAGTGTTTTTTTTAGCTGACCTGATTGCTCAGGTGAGCTTTTGTGACCAGACTTTGTCCGTCGTCTGTCCGTCCGTCCGTCCGTCCACATTTGTTCGTAAACACTCTAGAGGCCACATTTATTGTCCGATATTCATGAAACTTGGTCAGAAGCTTTGTCCCAATGAAATCTCGGTCGAGTTTGAAACTGGGTCGTGCCGGGTCAAAAACTAGGTCACTAGGTCAAAAAAAAGAAAAACTTGTAAACACTGTAGAAGTCACATTTCATACCCAATCTTCATGTAACATTGTCAAAATGTTTGTCTAAATGATATGTTGGTTGAGTTCAAAAGTGGTTCCGGTCCGTTGAAAAACATGGCCGCCAGTGGGCGGGGCAGTTTTCCTTATTTGGCTAAAGAGAAATCTTGTAAACACTCTAGAAGTCACAATTTTTGCCCAATCATCATGGAGGTTGGTCAAAACATTGGTTTTATTGATATCTCGGACGAGTTGGAAAATGGTCCAGATCGGTGAAAAAGCATGGCCGCCAGTGGACGGGGCATTTTTCTCTATTTGTATATAGTGAAAACATGTGAACACTCTAGAAGTCACATTGTTGGCCCAATGTTCATGAAATTTGGTTGGAACATTTGTGTCCTTGAAATGAGAGTTGAGTTCGAATATGGTTCCGGTCAGTTGAATAACATGGCTTCCAGGGGGGGGAGCAGTTTTTCTTATTTGGCTATAGAGAAACCTTGTAAACACTCTAGAAGTCACAATTTTTGCCCAATCATCATGAAAGTTGGTCAAAACATTGGTTTTAAGGATATATGGGACGAGTTCGAAAATGGTCCAGATCGGTGAAAAAACATGGACGCCAGTGGGCGGGGCATTTTTCTCTATATGTATATAGTGTAAAACATGTGAACACTAGAAGTCACATTTTTGGCCCAACGTTTATGAAATTTGGTCAGAACATTTGTTTCCTTGATATGAGAGTTTGGTTCGAAAATGGTTCCGGTCAGTTGAATAACATGGCTGCCAGGGGGGGGGGGGAAGTTTTCCTTATTTGGCTATAGAGAAACCTTGTAAACACTCTAGAAGTCACATTTTTTTGTTGCCCAATCATCATGAAAGTTGGTCAAAACATTGGTTTTATTCATATCTCAGACGAGTTCGAAAATGATCCAGATTGGTGAAAACACATGGCCAATTTTCATGAAATTTGGTCAGAATATTTTTTCCTTGATATGAGAGTTGAGTTCGAAAATGGTTCCGGTCAGTTGAATAACATGGCTGCCAGGGGGGGGGGGGGGCAGTTTTCTTATATTTATATAGTATAAAAAGCTTGTGAACATTCTAAGAGTCACATTTTTTGTCCAATCATCATGAAACTTGGTGAAAAGATTGGTTTTATATATATCACATAATTAATGCCATAATTATTGCTCTTAGATTGTCCAAATTTTCATTATATTATACAAAATCCTTGTTAACACTCTAGAGGTCACAATTTTGTTTCAGATTTTATGAATTTTGGTCATAATATTTATTTTTGTAAGCAAGGTTTGATGTTTGGTAAGGGAGGTCAACTCAAGGTCACCAGGTCAAATCTTACCAAAACAAAAACACTCTATATACCAGAGTTTTGGTTCAATAATGATGAAACTTGACCAGGATGTTTGTCTAGACAATATCTAGGTCAAGTTTGACGTTTGGTAATGATTGAATGAAGCGACTCCGCTCAGGTGAGCGAACTAGGGCCATATTGGCCCTCTTGTTTCAAATTGTTTCGTTCCATTTAATATGTACGTAACCTTGTATAAAATTCGATTAAAATGAAAACTTAAAAAATCTCTTAAACAACAGGGTTCGTGGCTTTATAATTTTAAAATATATCATCGTCTTGCGGTCTTCTACTAAACTCGTTCAAGTCTTGCCCCTGAGGGGTGTCAGTTTTTACCGCGGCCCATGAGTCACGTAATGTTTTAATATAAATATAGCAAAATTATTTAATTTTATTCTCTAAAACGTCAAAACCAAGATGTGTAACATATGGAATATATCAGCTAATGGTATTCTACTAAACCGTTTGTTCAAATTATGCCTCTTTAAATCATGCCCCTTATGTAAAAATTCGTCCCGTCGTGTAGTTCGTTGGTTACGGAACGTTCGCAAATATCTGTTCGTAGCCCTATTGAAAAATTGAGATCAAATAAAAATCGATTATGATTAATACATCGCGCATTATTTTGCAATATTTCATGCGCAAAGTGAAGTGGTTTTCGATAACAACAAGGTTGAACAATGTTGTAGCAGTTAAAAAGTACATACATCATTGAATAACCGTAATTTCATTCTTTAACAATATAACCGTAACTACCTCATTTGTACATCATGTGTTTATTATGTAATCAATGTATTCCTAGTTTGATTGTTATGCCCCGGATCGAATGATCGGGGTTATATTGTTTTTGGCCTGTCTGTCTGTCATTCTGTCACTTTGTCATTCTGTCCCAAAACTAAAGTTTTGCGATAACATTTGCAATATTTAAGATAGAAACTAGATATTTGGCATGCATGTGTATCTCATGGAGCTGCACATTTTGAATAGTGAAAGGTCAAGGTCATTCTTCAAGGTCAATGGTCAAATATATGGCTTTAAAGCGACGCAATCGGGGGCATTGTCTTTCTGACAAACACATCTCTTGTTCAGTCTGTTACATTTACGCCTATACTTAATAATTTAATGCATATTTATATGAAATTCACTTGTGTTTCAATTGCATAAGTTATTGTAGTTCTTTTGCCTCAATTAATTATACCCCCAAAAACGAAGTTTATGGGCGTATATTGGAGTGAGCTTGTCGGTCGGTCTGTCGGTCCGTATTAAGTGCCCGCTCTCTAATTCAAGTTGTTTCATCCGATCTTCACCAAACTTGGTCAGATGTTGTATCTAGATGATGTCTAGGTCAAGTTCGAATATGGGTCGTGCCGGGTAAAAATACCATGCCACGGGGTCACTTAGTGCGTTTTAAACATTGAGCATGGTATCCGCTCTCTAATTCAAGTAGTTTTCATCCGAGCTTCACCAAACTTGGTCAAAAGTTGTATCTAGATGATCTTAAGGCCAAGTTCGAACACGGGCCATGCCAGATCAAAAACTAGGTCACGGAGTCTTTTAGTACGTTTTACACATCCATCATGGTGTCCGCTCTCTAATTCAAGTAGTTTTTATCCGATCTTCACACTGGGTCAGAAGTCGTATCTAGATGATGTGTAGGTCAAGTTTGAACATGGGCCATGCTGGGTCAAAAACAAGGTCACGGGGTAATTTACTGTTTTTTAAAATTGAGCATGCTATGCTTTTTTTTGTTAAGACAACGTGCACAATATTCGGTGTCAATGCGGCATGTCGGGGTATTCGTCACGTCTGTGACAAAGCTCTAGTTTCTATTGCTTTGTCTCAACTGTGTGCCATTTCATTCTTGTGTTAATATTGATTGTAGTCCTATGATTTAATATCGAAAGCCTATATTTTTTAAACACTAACGAAACCATACAACTATATATATATATATACGTTTATATTAAAAAACTGCTGGAACAGTGTCTACAAAGAGTTTGAAATATTAAATGTTCTGTTTGTTTGAAAATTGATGTTACATGCTTATTTACAACAGAATTGTTTGTTTGTTTTTGGATTTTGTGTGTATCTTTATTTGTTGATATATATTTCTAGAGTACTTTTTATGTTGTAAATTATTTTAATAAATCTTATTTTATTTGACGAATGTTCTATATTCGTTTTACCGCGTACCTACTACTGTACATACATTACCCACTTTATGTCGAGCCTTTTGCCTAAGCGCTCACCTCGAAGCCGTGTAATTTAATATTCTTTTTGCTTGCCGAAAACAGTCTGAAGCGTTGTTTAATATGTTATCTTACAAAGAATCGCCTGCAGACATCGCTTTAACCAACTTAGATAATATGCTTTGTAAATACCCTGTTCAACCTAAGGTTATATAACATACTCATAAATATTAAGTCAAAATGTGGACATTTAAAGGCGTAACAAATGGGTCCCAAATAATAAAATGATTTTTATATCAGAATTGATATCATATTTTCTTCTTATATACAGCGATATGTATCCGATATTATACCACATTATTATTATTATTATCTCAAATTCATAATTTGTTTGAAGAAGTTTCCGCCGTGTGGCCCCCTTAAAATCATTGCATGATTGCGTCGTCTGTGGATGTTTCAGTGTTGGGTGATAGATATTAAGCAGTTTAAGCTTACACTGACACTCATACTGGTAGAAAATGCAAAACGTTTTGACAGCTTTTGACTTTAAAGTCATAAAAACGTGAAGAATTGCCTTTCGTCGCAATCGATTCAGCGATCTAAATTGAAAGCCCCAGTCCATATATTGTTTATAACAAATTGAAGTTCGAACATGTTTGGTACGAAAAGAATATTCGCTTATTAAGGCTGTGCTTTAACTTTAATGGTTTTCGGGATCGGGAAAGAGTCGTCCTTTCGAAAATTAGTAACACCTCTTCATATCATAAAGCTATTTGCTTGTTCAGTCCTCCTTCCGAACAAGTCTCAAGAGGACAGATACAATATTGGCAAATGCTTGATGGTGGATCTGATTTGGTGGCAAGTCCAATGATTAATTAGAATCACTGCCTTCTTACATTTGAACAAATAATGTGGTTACTGTGAAACACTCGTCGCTTATGAGCAACCTCTCCTAATTTCACATGCAACCGTAGTCCATAGCCAACGCGTATACTATTAAATAAAAATATCAATGGCAATGGTAAATAATCCATAATAACTCTTTTGTATGATGTAAGTCCTCTTAATGCAGCTAAAGTCCTTATTGACTCCCCTGCACTGCTGTTTGTGCCACTTATTAAACTAAAATCTGGCAATCCAAACAGTTGGTTTTCCGTTCTAAACATTTAACTTACCTCGTCAATAGGATTGTGGTGGTCGAGGAAATCCCCCTCCACACCGTGCAACAATAGTATATATAACTATAGAAGATCATAATGCGTGATTTACAATTTTGCAAGATAGTCAAGTGCTAATATCTGCATACTAAAAAGAACTGTCATAATAGCAATACATGAGTATCTTTTAAAGTATTAAATAATATGTCTAAATTATGCATGTCACAACGCAAAATTTACAGTATTGCTTAGTCGCCAAGTGCTCACAGTTACATAATAAGAGTAATAAAATAATTTCATAAATAGCAACATACCACTTGATACATGTTGTGAAGTTATCAATATAGGGATACATTATACAAGGCACACTTTTCTAACGATACAGACTTAGCAAAATACCCAATTCTTCATTTGAAGTTATAACGTTAGAATCTTGATTTCAGATGGCATTAATTTACTTTAAAATAGTTCACTGGATTGCAAAGTACGATTTTGCTGCGATAACGGTGGGTTTTTAATTTTATTCATTTTACAAGTATATCAAAAATTAGTGAGAAGGAATGCAAGACTGAGAGGAACACTTGTGCTTTTCACATTCACTCAAAAATGTGCTCGATTGTTTCCGGCATAATGTTTATTATGACATAAAAGAGCATTCTGCAGATGCTATATAATTGATTTTATTCAAAAAAAGTTTGTACCAATACATGTTATTCGGAGTATAATTTTATACTGAAACGATTGTAGTGATGAATCTTTGGTTATAGAAAATGGCTTTTCGAAAATATGGTTCCAGTCCTTTAATTCAATTGTTTCAAAGGTGCTTGTCCATTTTAACATACATGTAGGTAAAGTGTCGTTTGTTTTAATAATATTATACATGGGCGGAGAGCCGTTTTGATAACATTTTAAAAAGAGATTGGTACTGAGGAGGAGGACGACGACGACACCGACAACGTAACGCTCTGAGACAAATGTTATGGACAAAGGTGATTGTAAATCAAATGAAAGTGGACAGCTGAATGCCATAATTTTGATATCATTATTATTTCAGTGGTTAGTGATATCAACCATCAAATCAACGCGTTCCTTGTCTCCCAAACAATGGCGGTAAACATTACTATCATAACGTTAAAGTCAAAATTAATGGACTTGTTGTCCTTATTTTGTCGGTGGCGATTTTTGACGCCATTATGTGTGTAACATAATTCACTATGTCTTAAGATCTTGGTGTGTTTTATTGCCTCCAGAAACCTAGGTATAGACACCAATATCATCAACTTTGTGTGGATAGTTACATAGATAATATCATTAATAGCTTTTGGCAGCCATCTTGGAAAACAATTGCGAAGTTCCGATTATGTAAACTTTTGATATGTTGTAAAGTACCTTCTATCTTACAGGATCAGTTCAAATACTTGGTTTAGTAAGTTGTGGGGGATCAGAATGTATATTGACCTGACTTCAGGGTTAGCAGTTAAAAGCAGTGAAAAGTTAACATTCAAAAGTGGTTTCAAAGATAAGTTCTATGGTATTCACATCAAATGCTGTAACTTTAAACCAAGATATCTTCTTAAAGTGAGCCTCGATGCATACATAAGTAGAAGTTGAGTTGCATCATTCAAAAATAAAAGCATTTGTGTTTAAAAAGAGTTAGAGTTTATTGTAGTGTCTTGCAACATTCAAACTTTACAGGTCATGGATTTGAAACTTGGAATATGTTTTTTTGAAATCAGCTACAGCCTGTGTTGTGTTTTGTAATTGTGCCCTAGGGTTGCATACCTTTTCCATGCGTAAAGTAAAACTATTAACATCTTAATTACATTGTGTTTTCACTTTAAACTTGTTACTGTCGTTATAGGCAATCAGCTAGATCATGGAGTCACCACTCCTCACAAAACCTTTTATCTAAGGTATTCATAAACAAAACATAAGTTGTTTTGTTTTTTTAATAAATTTTCTGATGATTGTAAATGTATCAAACCATGAACGAATCCCTCGTTTTAACTTTGCATAATTTGAGCTGGTGTGTAAAAGCAGGCTAAAACATATACATACGATCTACCCGTGATTCATCATGTGGAACGTATTCGAGTTTTTGGACAAACCGATCGATGCATGTACGCTGAGACAAGACTTAACATGATTTTGATAGTGATACTTAAGTTATGAAAATTAGCGTAATTTTCAAACATAATAATTTACATAAAAACTGATGTAAACGGACATTTTGTTAATATCACCTAGAAATAAATATTCGTATATGTTATTGTATACATAAGCTTTATTGTTACTGAAGAGCATGTGTACTTAAATGAGTCGCTAGTCCTATTTCGTAATTCCTCCACCATCGCGGTACTCGTGGTGTTTAATAATTTAACGAGGAGGATGGATATAGTTCCAAAGAAATATGTGCAACGTAAAAGGACTCAAACATTAAAACATTCATGGTCGCACTGCTTTATTATGAAACTTGGTAATCGTCGATCACACGTGTGATTTATAATAATATCGCCCCACAGAGCGTACATTCGTTTTATATTTTCGTTGCAAAAGCGAACATAAAAACAATGTATGGATGACGGGTGAAAGGCTCGCGACACTGCCACTTTTCTTAAGTTATTTTAAACATGGAGGTGTACGTGTTTTATAGAACACAACATGTTGATCGCAGTGATTTAATGATCGCTTTATTGTATGTGTTATTATACAATACTTGTGTTTGTTACCATGTTGAGGTTATGGGCAAAATAACGCATTTATTCAAAGTACACACAAGTATATCGTTATCATTCCTTCCTTACTTTCATTTGATAGTGTTGATAGGAGTCGTCTGCGTTTGGTCGTCGTTGTGAATTGAACAATCATTCTCGTACTCCGAATCCCAGCATGCTTTTATCTGTCAGTACAAAGTAAGCAGTGTATATCCGAGTTGACGAGGTGCATCTGCAAAATGATTACTGAATTGAAAAATGTGATTGTAGTAACGTATTCTTATAAGGCGTTGGCATCATCATAGTTCAGTTAAATGAAATATTTAGTTAAATGTAAATATACCATATACAATACTAATTTGGCAAAAATTTCTAAATAAGAAAATTATATTAAACACAATCAGGTTTACAAAAAAATAATGTGCGCGAAGCGAACTAATATTTCATTTCAGAGCATTTAGTATTTATCTAACTGCCAACTTTATGTGTTGTTTAAACTAATATTATATGCCTATGAGTTATGTCCATGACTTTAAAGGCTTACAACCAATGCAAACGCATAACGTTAATATCACAAAGTTTATTTTCAATACTGCGAACGTCCTCATTGTGTATGACGTATCATTGAACTACATATTATCTAAATACTGGTCGAAACAAATATATATAAAAACTATATATATATTGAGAGCATTACTAAAGAAGGTTGTCTAGATGGCTGGAGGGGAGACTCGTGCAGTGCTCGCAAGTTGCTTTTTATTAGTCCCCTACCGGTGAAACCGGAGAGGGACTTATGGTTTGCGCTCTGTGTGTCTGTCAGTCTGTCACACTTTTCTGGATCCTACGATAACCTTAAAAGTTCTTCATATATTTTAATGAAACTTGAAACATGGACAGATGGCAACATGGAAATTATGCATGTAATTTCATTTTGTTTCTACGTCAAGAATTTAGGTGAAGATTGCTCACTTATAGAACACGTAAAACCATGAAAGCTTTTCATTGAACTTTCGTAGGTTTTTACTCCTTTATTTAGTAAATTGTGTTTGTGTTGTATGTACTATTGTACTGTACCGTTTTGTTTTAGTCATTCCGTGCTAATGAAACTTCTCTTCTCCTTCTTCTTCCAGATTTTGTTTGTTTAAAGTATTTTAAATGAAATATTTAGTTAAATGTAAATATACCATATACAATACTAATTTGGCAAAAATTTCAAATACTTGGTGTAGTAAGTAAATAAGAAAATTATATTAAACACAATCAGGTTTACAAAAAAATAATGTGCGCGAAGCGAACTAATATTTCATTTCAGAGCATTTAGTATTTATCTAACTGCCAACTTTATGTGTTGTTTAAACTAATATTATATGCCTATGAGTTATGTCCATGACTTTAAAGGCTTACAACCAATGCAAACGCATAACGTTAATATCACAAAGTTTATTTTCAATACTGCGAACGTCCTCATTGTGTATGACGTATCATTGAACTACATATTATCTAAATACTGGTCGAAACAAATATATATAAAAACTATATATATATATATCCTATGCAGCGTAGATGTTATACTGTAAGGATGAACATAAATATTTATATATCAACAATATCAATAGGCTGAAATCCTACTAACTGGTTTAATTTTGATCAAATGTTGTATTAAATTTTTTAGAAAACACTTATCTACCTTTTACTTCCATGTATAACTATGATATTATCCTACATACCAAACGACACAAACGCATTAACATTTTAATTATTTTATATGCCTGATTGACCTGTAGGAAGATATGGGCCGAGATGTTCTAATGAATGTCATTGCATGCATGGATCATTTGAGAGCATTACTAAAGAAGGTTGTCTAGATGGCTGGAGGGGAGACTCGTGCAGTGCTCGCAAGTTGCTTTTTATTAGTCCCCTACCGGTGAAACCGGAGAGGGACTTATGGTTTGCGCTCTGTGTGTCTGTCAGTCTGTCACACTTTTCTGGATCCTACGATAACCTTAAAAGTTCTTCATATATTTTAATGAAACTTGAAACATGGACAGATGGCAACATGGAAATTATGCATGTAATTTCATTTTGTTTCTACGTCAAGAATTTAGGTGAAGATTGCTCACTTATAGAACACGTAAAACCATGAAAGCTTTTCATTGAACTTTCGTAGGTTTTTACTCCTTTATTTAGTAAATTGTGTTTGTGTTGTATGTACTATTGTACTGTACCGTTTTGTTTTAGTCATTCCGTGCTAATGAAACTTCTCTTCTCCTTCTTCTTCCAGATTTTGTTTGTTTAAAGGTGCATAAACTGTAAGGATTTGTGAAATTTCGATTCAACTTGTATGTGTCATAAAGAAAAGATAATATTTTCCGATAAGTCACTTATCTCAATTTCTATATATCTGCGCATTACATGCTAAATTAAGTCCGGCTGAAATATTGTAGCACGTGTTATTAACCGGACCTTTATAAGATCGCAATTGTGATTTTTGCATTTTGTCTATTTAATGATTAATTAACTTCTTGGCATACATGTATGTGTAAGTATAGTGTTTCAGGCAAACAAAGTCTGAACTGTATATGGCCAACATTTGTAGCTTGTGAAACAAGGCGGTATGGTTCTAACTGTTCCATGGAATGCCACTGCAACGTATGCCATCACGTTCACGGCTCGTGTGCTGAATTCGGACATATTTGTGACGCGGGCTTAAGTATGAACAATGGACAGTGCAAACGTAAGGCATCTATCTATATTGTAATTAAGGAATAACTTCTTACACTGAGTAATTGCTGAATGAAAACTGGTAGAAATGTTCAAAATGCGGATTAGCGTATGGCACCCGCTTTTTTATGAAATACAGTTAAACTTACTTTAAGTAGTTGACTATCACTTTGTTACAGAAAAGTGTTAACACGGGCCTCCAGTATAAAATCATTTTAGCTTTTACGACTGTAACGAAAGCTTGCACAAAGTATATAAAAATGTGCGCAAAATATGGCAAACGTGTCTGTTAAGTACTCACTCTGACTAGCTTTGCTTGTGGGCTAGTTGCATTTTGAATGCGGTCATGTTATGCAAAGAAAATACCCAGTTTTGTAAAGTTGTCCAGTTTAGCTGAGTATGTATTCGCCATTTAAGGTAGAATGTATGGGGATTCAAATGAGTTCAGAAGGATCCATTTAATCTAAAACTTTATGCCGATGGTATATATGGACTAAAAAGAAGAGATCATTGAAATGCTCAGAGGGATGTTAAAGTTGTACCAAAATATGCATGATCATAAGCCTAGATCATGTAACTCAACATTAGAACTTCCTACCTTTACCACATGAACACATGATTGAGAGTCAGAAAATCACTCAATAGTTTCCTCCTAAAATATTCACATAGGCCCGTAAAGCTAGAACTACCTCTTGACCTTCTCAAGAAGAACATTGTTGCAATCGTCATTTGACCATATAACATGAAAATGAACTATGAGCCTATCAACAATGTAAGCCCCACAGGCAAACCCACTTCCATACCTGTTAACTTTCAAAACTTTGACACATGTAGTTTTACTCAGAGGTCTTAGTTTCTAAATAAGCCAAACACGTCAAACAATTCTTCACTTTTCCCCGACAGATAGCTGTCTTGACGATCACGGTCAGACTTAAAGGTTAATTACATATTAAAGATGTAACTAGAGCACTCTAGTAGTAACATACTATTTGCGTATCTCCGGGTTCTAAATGTCCTTTAAGTATCACCGATTCAGCGATCTTCAATAGAAGCTCACGTTAATATAGTGTTCAAATCATATTATAGCTGTATAGTATTATACATATTTGCTACAAACAGAATGGTCCCATTGTAAAGCACACGTACCAGAAGAATTACTCTACATGATTCACTAGCTATCGCGATATAAACTGGGTTAATGTCACAGCTCACCTCGTATCTAAAAGTATTAAATCACAAATATCCATTATCTAAATACATTTTGTGAAAAATACTAAATCCTTTCGTATGCATTTTGGTATTACCATAAATCCAAATAAATTGATTTGCGAATTAAAGATTAAAGCAATTTCATATCGGTGCGTTATAAATAATGAATTAACGCATATTTTCCTTCAATGTTGTTGGGTATATCCCATATTCCATTGCGGTCATGTTTAATTATGGTCGGTTTGTGGTCAGAAAAATATATTTATTAAAAACGATTTCGGCCGTTCAGCTTACCTGGGGGCGAAATGTTCGGTCATAATAAAGTAAAATTTTTCTTTTGTAATCTCATTTGTCAACCACTCTGTACAATTTTTCGAAATATAGGCAAAACTTAACCACAAACAACATAATGTTTTTCGATGGTTCTGTGCAAAAAAAACATCAAACAATACAAGAATTTGCATGAAAAGCAAAGTTATGTAACTAGCCATCTAGCAATTTAAAAAAATTTGAGTCTTCAGCATTTTCAATAATTATAATTGCATAAATCGAAACTATATAATGATACTATCATAAATCCCATAACACCTGCACATGTTTTAAATATCCTTTTCCAATGACTTGTTTTGTTTGTTTTATTATATTTTGTAGTAAGTATTTATATGGACTGCTGCTGCTCTCCCAACAGAAAAGTAGTGCGGTAAACATTTCTGACTGTATGGCAAATGCAACTAAACAGCTTTTAATGTTAATTGGTTTACACCAATGATACGCGTACAATGATCAAATGAGCCGCGTTCTGATAAAACTGGGCTTAATGCATTTGCGTAAAGTGTCATCCCAGATTAGCATGTGCAGTTCGCACAGGCTAATCAGGGACGACACTGTCCGCCTAACCTTGATTTTCGGTAAGGAGGGACTTTCTTGAAACTAAAAATACCATCAAAGCTGAGATTGTCTTCCCTGAATAGCCTGTGTGGACTGCACAGGCTAATCTGGAATGACACTGAGCACATACATCATGCCCAGTTTTCTCAGAACAAGACATAAATGTGAAATAAAATAAATAGCTTAATTTTTAGTCTTGGACAATATGAGAATAATAATTGCATACACTAAAGTCACACCCTATACGTAAATAAAAATCGTACATGAATACATTTATTGAGAACGGAATATTGTGAACTGTATCGCATTTATAACATTACGTGTACATGTTAAGAAAACTCGTGCACCTCTTCAAAAATATCCGAAATAAAATTCGTGCAGATGCATTTCCTTCAGGATTTATTCAAAACTGTTCTACAGTAATCCCACGTAAGGAATTCATACTAGCCCTTTCCAGAGTTACTGTTGTTGTAAAAACCCATTCCAGAATGGTTAATGGCATTCTTATTATTGTTGTGGTCTGTGTTTCCGAGGGTGTCTAAAGGAATGGCAGCTACCAATGGATCGGTATTGCTTAGAATTGTTGTTGTTGGAAAACTATGTGGCGACGAACGTTGTGAAGGGATTAGTGAAACCGAAGAGGTTTTCGTACTGTCAGCTTCACGGAACAGAATCGTGTCTGTAGGCCTTGAGGGATGAGCCCTGCTTAGAGCTGTGGTTGTTGTAGCACTATTTGAGGTCAACCTGTGGACAGGGCTTGGTGGAAACGCAGTGATCATAGTATCAGCTTCACTCAACAGGATTGTGTTCGTTGGTCCTGTCATTGGGTAGGTTTTGATTATTAATGAGCTGTTAGGGGTAAACGGCTTTTCGAGAACCTCATTCGTTTCGAATGGTTCTTTTGTAGAAAATGGAATCAGCGCTGTGCTAAAGTGGTGCCATTTCCTGGTTGGAGATACTGGCGTCTGTTGTTTTTGTGCATTTGCTGTTTGTGTCGACAGATTATCGAACGGTTGCTTCAAAGTTGGATAAATGGTTTGTGCAAATGGGATCTGCTGATTGACTTGTTTTGTTGAAAAGGTACCTTTGAGGGAAGGATGAACTGTTGATGTTGTTGGTTCGATTGACATGTTATTCTTTGATGCTGGCGGGCGGGTTGGTACTTGAAGCGTAGGCCTGAGCACTGCGTGTGTTGATTCTGAGTTGCTGTTATTTTGTGCTGTCACAGGGGATGTTGTTGACTTTGGTTTTATGGAATTGGCAACGTTCATTTCTACAAAAAGACAATCCATGCCGTAGTTAACTTTCAATAAGATATACATGTATATTAATTATCAAGCGTTGCAATAAAGACATTAGTGTAGCTCGTATTATCTATTTTATCTATTTTGTTATAATCCTATACATTATATGTATATCATACCACACGAACACTTGATGCATCCTGTTAAGACATCAGTTGACCAACATGAAGAAGGGCAAAGGTTCCCCATCGGAGGACAATTCATCCCTGGCATAGGTGCCATTTGCGGCGACATCCCATTATATCCTGAATCAATATCATTATACAAAAATAAGTATATATGACGTCTATACATATATTATTGAGGCCTGCATATACCATAACATATACATAAACGTTGATAGAACGTTTATAAATTGATAATAGAACTCCATATAGAGTATATATGTACTACATTCATTTAACTAATATTTTTACGTATATCTATATGAACGCGAAATGTTTACTGATCATCGCGGAATTCTGTTGTTGCACATCCGGTGCCGCAAACGGCAGTTTGTTAAGACCAAGGGATTGTACGTTTCCTGAAGATCCTACGCCAGGCCTTATCTTAAATCAAATATAAACATTATTGGCGTGACCATTATAATTATCATCATCATCATCATCATCATCATCATCATCATCATCATCATCATCATCATCATCATCATCATCATCATCATCATCACTATTAACATTATCATTATTATCATTATTATTACTATAATAATAATAATAATTATAATAATAATAATAATAATAATATTATTATTATTATTATTATTATTATTATTATTATTATTATTATAATTATTATTGTTTATTATTATTATTTATTATCATTATAATTATTATTATTATTATTATTATTATTATTATTATTATTATTATTATTATTATTATTATTATTATTATTATTATTATAACTCATGTTAATTGTACTATTTTTATTTCTATGATCATTATATTCCCTTACATCATCATCATGATCATCATCATTATAATCATCATCATTATCAATAATCATTAGTATTATTTTGATCATTATCATCATCATAGTATTATAGTAATCATTTAAAAATAGGTATTGAACTATTTTTGTCATTTTCATAGTGTCGTTCCGAAATAATAGTTAAGACGTTTAAATAAAATTATATTAAGAATACACAACAAGTTTAAAAGAAAAGAGCAAAGAAAAGTGTTATGCAAAAGTCATTAATCTTTTTAAACGTGCCAAAAATATAGCTTCACGTTAAAAATGACACACGTGATTCCGCAGTACTAAGTAAACAATATAACAAAAAAAATACCATGCTCTCAACTCCCGTCTGAGGAGAAAGCAGTCTACCCAACCCCATGTCCGTGCCGGAATAGCCGGAAGTGTATGTGCTTAGCTGAGTCCCGGTCTGTGACCCTTGACCCTTTTCTATTTGATCCATGTTGAGCGTTGCATGCTGCATGAAACTGTTGAAACTTCCTGTTAGG
This sequence comes from Dreissena polymorpha, assembly GCF_020536995.1. Classification (NCBI taxonomy): domain Eukaryota; kingdom Metazoa; phylum Mollusca; class Bivalvia; order Myida; family Dreissenidae; genus Dreissena; species Dreissena polymorpha. The sequence continues at coordinate 10,533,757 of NC_068358.1, forward strand.
CGAAGTGTATTTTGTTTTGAACACACATTGTACGTCAAATTAACACTTTACATGTGGATGAAATTCATAAACGTTTTGATAATTTGAAAAAAATATCTCAAATTTCTCGTAAAGTATCTTTTTGTTAGATATTATATATAATGTGTTATCTGTTTAGCTAGTGATAGAAGGGGAATAGCTAGCACACACTTTCATCTGCCTTTTGAGGCGATAACATTTCACAGATAAATTGTGTGTCCTAGAAATATATCTTTTTGTAACTTGAAACACCTTTTCTTTTATCAATTGTATTGTCAATAATAACAAACTGGCCTTAAAAGTAAATAAACATCGAGTCGAAAGTTTTTGTAACATGTCAGTGTTAGTTAAAAAAAGAATATGTTTTAAACATTTCATTAGTAGTAGTAAGTAATACACCTTAATGAAGTAAGTATTACACCTTAATGAAAATAACCAATATAGTGCAGTATTTATTTATTGTAGTTTGTAAATGTCTAGTTGTTTAGATGGATGATTTATTCATAAGATCCACCAGGATCGCGTTTTAGTGCGTTTATGCAGCACAGCTATCAGAGAGCAACAACTACCACCCAAGCAATCATGCACAATACCGCCAGCTTCTATTGTACGGGAAAGTCGGCGGGGATTATCAGGCATCGCTTATCATTATACATAACATATTAATGATAGATTTCTGAAAAAAAAAATGTCGGTATCAAGTTTGCTTTTTCGTGACAAGATTTTTCGAAATAAGATTTTTATATTTATTATCAAATCGCTACGGTGGCATACAGGGGACATAGGCAATATTTTATTTAACAGTCTCTATGACGTGCGCACGCCATAGCTATGACGTGCGCACGTCATACAGTTGCATAAAGGGGGCATAGGCAATATTTTATTTGACAGTCTCTATGACGTGCGCACGTCATAGCTATCGCGTGCGCACGTCATAGCTATGACGTGCGCACGCGATAGATATGACGTGCGCACGTCATAGTTATGACGTGCGCACGTCATAACTATGACGTGCGCACGCGATAGCTATGACGTGCGCACGCGATAGCTATGACGTGCGCACGTCATAGAGACTGTCAAATAAAATATTGCCTATGCCCCCTTTATGCCTATGCCCCTAATAGAGACTGTCAAATAAAATATTGCCTATGCCCCCTTTATGCCTATGCGATAGCTATGACGTGCGCACGTCATAGTTATGACGTGCGCACGTCATAACTATGACGTGCGCACGTCATAGAAATAGTTAAATAATATTACATAGGAAATATTTTATTTAACTATTTCTTTGACGTGCGCACGTCATAGTTATGACGTCATAACTATGACGTGCGCACGTCAAAGCTATGACGTGGGCACGTCATACCTATGACGTGCGCACGTCATAACTATGACGTGTGCACGTCATATCTATCGCGTGCGCACGTCATAGCTACGACGTGCGCACGTCATAGCCTTGACATGCGCACGTCATAACTATGACGTGCGCACGTCATAGAAAATAGTTAAATAAAATATTTCCTATGTCCCCTTTATGCCGCCGTAAATCGCTGTCCAAGGTATTCGGTCTGAATATGGCTAACTTTATTTTTATTTTCTTTAATTCTAAATCAACACTGTTCTTATAACAATATTAAAAATTGCAAAGTATAACGAATTGGTATCTGACAAACAAACAGTTCAAACAACACGCTGATATATTCTTGATTTTTGTATGCAACTAATGTAGTGCATTAATTGTCGCTCAACCAACACAATAAAGTTGCTTGGTATATTGGATATCAAGGACGCTTGCGTTAACATGTTTATAATCTTATTACTTTGTATAATTTAACCGTTTATTTTAAATGTTTAGCGGTATTTGCAAAATATATGAACATTTATGTCAAATTTATATCACATGAAGTGGCAGTAATGTTCGGACTATCTAAAACTGCCTAATTTGAGTAATAGTACGTTCTGCTCACGAATGATTAACTAAGGTTTACAGTAATTTGCAATTTTATCAAGTAACAACGGTAAATCTGACCATAGTGCAGCTGACAAAATAGTAGATGGTTTAATTACCACAATCACATGCATAGCATCCATCTTTAACAGTCATGCAAAACGACGGACACATTAACAACGGTTGGCATTTCCCATCTGCTTTCGGTACAGCCAGTAGAACTGTAAAACGTTTAAACGTTGGTGTAATTGTTGAATATAACCTATAAGGTTGTATTTAAAAGCATACTTAAATTAGGAATTGTATTACAGAAGCATGTCATTGTAATTATATTTTGCTGTGAAGTAAGAATATTAATACCACAAATACAGTTAGGAACTTCGCCCAGCAAATCATTTTGTCTCATAATTTGTTGTTACTTTAACAATTACATCTGAAATTCTTGTTTAGGAGTATAATGGTGACCTTACCAATAAACAACACAATAATATCCATGTTTCTCTTTTCTCTCGCTTTCGATCTGATCTGAAAATGTTATTATATGTATCGTCACAACAGGTGCAAATTATCAACATAAAAGTTGCATAATTAAGGCCAACGTTATCGACCTGTCACCTATATTTGCAACGAAAACGTAGAAAGATAATTTCCGCGGTAAAGTGCGTAATATGCCTTTAGCTCTAAATTCGTTAAAATAAAACTATATTCCAGATATTAACCGACTAGTGGATACAGGTTCAACAGTGAGCTCATAGAACTTTTCACAACGCAAGTATATGTTCGAACTGTTGACCCCTTCGCGTATGAATCGAATGCGTCGACACACGGATTTAAATGGTTGATATAGGTTTATTAACACAAGTTATAACTATCACTAAGAGGAGTTTTTGTGTAACTTTAAAAATCAACAATGGGCATAATGTCTTTCTTTATACTTAAATTTCAGCTTGCTACTTAAGCTATGCGTATAAGATATAAACCTAAATATAGTCCTATTAAATATTTAAAATAGGCAGTCGTTGACTAGAATTTAAAGTAACGATACGTAATATTACTAAAAGCAGAAACAGGCACAATTACACACAATTACTAATCAGGGACGACACTCTCCGCTTTTATGCCTTTTTTACGTTTAAATGAAGTCTCTTCTTAGCAAAAATCCAATTAAGGCGGAAAGTGTCGTCCCTGATTAGCCTGTGCGGACTGCACAGGCTAATTTGGGACGACACTTTACGCACATGCATAATGCCCAGTTTTCTCAGAACGCGACTCATATATTTCTCCTTAACAAAAAACTTCAAAATATCAAACTAAACAAAACGTTCAAAATTATGTTGATTTATGAGCGTACGCCAAAGCAGATATCAAGAAATCATATAATTGGTCATACGGCCGTTATTGACAATTTCTCATTTAAACAATTGATAAAGCATGATCCTATGTGCCCGTTTGTCGTCCAGTTTTTTCGGATTTAATAACATCTGGTTAACGTTATTGTCTGTTAACAGACGATTTGCCTAATCAAACCTCAAGCAGACAAAAGCAGCACTTCATTTACGTGTAAAATGTTACATTGTATAATCGTGTGCTAAACCAGAAATTGCCGATTTGTATTCCGATGATGTTATAGCCATTTTACATAATAAATTATTTTTATACCCGGATGTTTAAACATTCCATCAAAACTATTTGTTGGAATTAGATACATTTTTATGCAAGATCACTAACTTTCCCTATGCTAACCTTTTATAAGCAATACTTTATGTTGTGTATTTTGCAGTAAGTGACACCACACATTGATATCACCAACAGTTTATATTTGTTCTTTTTAAAACAAATAATATAGAATTTCATAAAATTCAAACGCAGATGGAAGACTATGATGGACGCACATAAAATGATTTAACATATTAGTACCAAACTTTTTGCATACTGGAAATTACATAACTACAGTTACATATTCGTTTTATATGTTTCAGCTTTGTTTTGCTTGGGATTTCAATACAATAAATTAGACGTCTAAAATAACGAGCGTATACGTATTTTTATTTACGAGAAACGATAAATGATGATTATCTGGATCTCGATTTATTCGTTTTATATGTTTAAGCTTTGTTTTTCTTGGGATTTCAATACAATAAATTAGGCGTCTAAAATAACGAGCATATACGTATTTTTATTTACGAGAAATGATACATGATGATTATTTGGATCTCAATTTATATGATAGATAAACAATTATTTAAATTCTCATCGGTATTTTTTATTTTTTAAAACTGATTTGTAATATCTGAAATTAATAAACTTATATTAAATAAAAGTGTAATTTTGATGCTAACTTTGAATCAAGGGTTCTATCTCGAAATATGTACTTTTACCAATTAAATGACTAAATTGGTTGCACATATGATTATATTTAAATATGGGTACGATATTACATGTATATTGGAGCACTCTTATTTTACATATAGTAATGAGGCGTTGGTCCGTTTCATTCGGTCTCATTCGTTGACATGGGTACGAAATGTTCCGCTGTGTGTTCTTTGGCATTGTAGAAAAAGAGTTCCGGTCCAATAAACTGGTCAAACTCTGTAAGAGTAACATGATTAATCTTGATCATTTTTGTTTTTCTGTATTTCCACTCTTGCTAACGGTTATTATGTTTTATATACATTTCGAGTACTGTTTAAGCTCGCAAATATTGATCTGATACTTTTGAACTCAATAGTTATAACAACATAAATGATTTAGTGGCCTACATAATTCGTTTCAATGTCATTCGCGCACGAGTTCCACGGATAAGTGATAACATAACAGTCAGTCGATTCGATATTCCTCTGTCTATTTAATCATATTTTATGTGTGAACCATTATGTATTTACCGTATTGGTACTTTAATATGATCATGGATTTAGGTTATTGTCCTGTAAATATTACAATCTCCACGCAGAGTTGTCGTTCCTTGCTCTCATATACACCTCTGCGTAAGGCTCAGCATGCCATTTTGTCTACCAAATAGGTAAAACCAAACAAACGCATTCAATGTATATTTGAGTGGATATTTAAGATCGCTTGCATTAAATTAAGAAATATGACTTTTAAATTTACGATAAATCGTGCAAGAACTTGTGAGTTTTAATGCAACTCTTTGGAACTATTTTATTGCCCATTTACACAGATGGAATCAGTCCACGCACTTCACAAATGTAAACAATTGTACATATTTTTTATTGAGTGACGTTAGGCATTGCTTCGACGTATTTATGTATGTTGGTTTCTTAACATCAAAAAAACATATCAAATTTATAATAATTAATTATTATATAATTATAGACTGATATAAGATATAATGGTATGCGATGGTTTTTAGATGGGCGCTTTAGCGCCCGTCTAAAGTGCTTAGTGTGAAATTCAGGTCGATACGACTAGGTATGATTAACCCAATACCCGCTTGCGTATCCGCGCAAGAAAGAGTTGTATAATTTATGCAAGAGGTTTGAGTTCTCCAATTATGTGTATTCACAAATGGCAACATTATATTAATATCGTGTTACATTCAATATTTTCGAACGGTGTTTTATAGAAAAGAATCAATGAACAATGATCGTATTGTACGTGTCGCGGAGGAGATTGTTTATGAATGATTAAAATAGTCCACTTTCTGCTGCGTGTGCGTGACGTAGTATTTTCGCTCAGCTCATTCATAAATCTGAGGCTGGCGATAAACAAAGGGGAGTCCGTGTGAGAATAACGCAGTAGTATAAGGTTACGCTTGTTTATATTCACAGGTCTCAATTAATAATACGTTGACCACGAGTTCAACAATTATTACAGGGATACGATAGACAACATAAAAAAATGTTTCATTATCGCTGAAACTGTTAAAAAAAAACATTTAAATATAACAATAATATTCTCTAAAAAATGTAGTCTTGCTGTTTTGAAATAAGGTTTGGAATTTTGTTTTCTAAATAACTTAATTCAAAACAAAAGTTTAATTATAGTGTTTTTTACTTGTTAGTCGCATATTTACCGCATTATAATGTGTGTTATAATAGGCAAACCATACATTAGTAAAATTCAATCTGCCTTCGCACATAGAAGGAATGGGTCAATTAGGTGCTGCGTTTCCTTTGCTTACTTCAGTTAGAGGTCAATTATTTAAGTAATAGCAATCACAAGGCTCCGACTTCAAAGGAATTGCGGAGCTTTCTTACATAATAAAAGTCGTAGTCGCATGGTATTTGCGTTTTGCGTCCTATTTGGTCACCTGGTTCTTTTTCCCGGTTGTTTTGGCATTCATGATATATGAGGCTATTAATAGATGCGTCTGTCGATAAACAAAGGAAAGTTTACGGGTTATAACAACGCAATAGGTTACGCTCTCGCATACAACTCAATGACGTAGTACAGGTCGTAAAATGAGAGATTTGGGAAAAAGTTGACGCTTATTTATATCAAAGACCCATATTATCTATAGGTCTTTGTTTACATTCTCAATTTATAAAACGTTGAACATAAGTTCAACAATAACTTCAGCGATACGATAGACAAAAATAGTTTCATAATTGCTAAACCCGAATATAACAAACAATTTATAATAATAATACGAATGCAATAGCAGAAGGTTAGTAGAAGGTTAAGCTTGTTTATATTCACAGTTCTCAATACATAGACAGTTGGATATGAGTTCATGAATTACTACAGGCATACTATAGGCAACCTCGAAAATGCTTTTTAATCGCTAAAACCGAAAACAACCTAATATATTATATTAAATATATTTATAACAATAAATGTCTTTTAAAAATGTAGTCGGCGTATACGCTGACTTTGAAATAAAATTAGCAATTTACTTTTCTAAATAATTAAATACAATTAAACAAAAGTGTAACTATTGTGTTGTGTTTTTCACTTGTAAGCTGCATATTCACCGCATGAAATGTGTGTTAGCATTGTCAAACCAAACATTAGTGTGAGTAAAATAAAAAATATACTAGGGGAGAGCACTTCATATGTGTCCTCATATGCCTTGTTATGAGTATCTTTCTTCACTATCGAAATATATCGTATGTTTATATTTGATTTAAACGCAGTTTTCTTTCGACACATTTAAATCACACGTCAATAGCGCCGTCATGCGAAAATGGGTCTTATGCGTTTCGGCAAGCGTTTGTTAAACCCAACATGTGCTTTTGCGCAGTCAGGCCATAGGCGATGCTGTTCGCTTTAAAATCACTCAATATGTTATGTTTCTCCTTACCAGAAGGAGTGATAGCTGAGTGGGCTATTTATATGATGGGCGCATATGGAATAAGACCCATTTTCACATGACGAGGGTCAGTACAAATCTCATTGCGAATTGAAAATGCCACATTTAAGAACAATGCTTTTTGATACAAAATTGAATTGAAAATAGCAAACTTGTTAATAATGGCAGCCTATCCACACATAAAGGAATGATTTCCAGACGTGCTGACCAAGTACGGAAAACATTGTGGTATGATAATTAAACGATTTTCTCTTATCGTTACACTATACTATTTCGCTAATGATTGTTTTCTCATCTTGGAGGCGAAAGTGAAATTCTGCGAGATGGATTGTAACGCGTAATTGTAACAGGGCCACAATTTGTGTCGTTTGAGCATACAGAGAGTAGTCCGGAATTCCTTACACTGAACAGTGCTACATCCTTTGAATTGAGCACATACGCAGTGATGTAGCAAAAATTCAGAGGTTGTATCTCGAATCAGCTTATTAAATATTCGAAAATATTCATGCGTGTCTGTTGGCGTTATGTAAAAGTCACTAAGATGAAAACTGAAACAGCTACGCCTAAAAGCGCATGAGTGCTCTATACCTATGTTTATGTTAGCGTTGTTGACACCGTGTGAACTGCTCGGGTAATAAGTAAAGCATAAACAGCAATGTTTATATACTTGTATTCCTCCATATACAAGATACGAAGATTGTTGTATATTTTGAATTGTATATGGTGTCAAAAATCAAAAGTTTTGTACACGGAACTTTCATTATGAATTTATATTCTTGGTGAGATAGTCATTTGATATAAGAAAAAAATATTCCTTTAATATGGTGACTGCAAATTTTCTTTATATTAAGTTATCATTACCATTTTCATCATACTTTCTATGCTTTCAGAACTTCCAAAAAGCATGTTGTTTTTATTTTGTCTTAGTTATTTCTATGAAATAATAAGGATGATAAAAAGTGCACACAAAACTCGACCCGTGCGCTATGACACACACTTTATAAAGTTGAATGGCGTGTGTTCATTTCAAACTTGCGATTGATTTTCAAAAATGAATTGCGTGTTGAATTATGCAATAGCGAACATCTTCAGCGCCTTCAGCGCTTTGATTCTTTTTAGCAGTGAATGCAATGTAACCGTCGCGCAAGAGATTGTTTAGTATACTGTAACCTCAATGATGAACGCTTGGAATGATCATGACATGAATGACACGCTTTCATATCAGTAGTCCGTTCTGAGCCCAACACAGATGTGAATGTAATGTAACCGTCGTGCAAGAGATTGTAAATATTAGTGAAAAATAAAGTGATCGATTGTGTTCACAAGTGTAGTGCAAAAAAAGAATAAGAACACTTGAATTTGTTTTCTACCATGTTGCAGTATTTATCTTACATCATGACACTATCATCACGCATCCTTGAACAACCTACAATATAATCCAAAGAAATATAGCGTGCTTGCTTCTCCAACTCCACTTGATTCTTCTCATCATCATGCTCATCACAATCGCATGATTTCAAAAATTAATATCAGTCTTTAATGAAAGAAATCCTAATACAAAAGCGTTGGCCCACATAAATATCACATATACTAAGCAATGATGGTGGTGGAAATGATGATGATGATTGTGATGATTATAGTTCAAATTAGTGGCTACATATTGTGTTAATGATTATAATACTAACATAAACGACGACAACAATGATGATGATGATGGTGGTGGTGATGTTTTTGGTGGTTGTGCTTGTTTTGGTGATGGTGGTGGTGATGATAATGATTCACATTATGATGATGACGATGATGATGATGATAATGATGATGATGATGATGATGATGATGATGATGATGATGATGATAATGATGATGGCGGTGGTGATGATGATGATGATGAAGATGATCATGATGATTATCATGATGATGATATTGAAGCTGCTGCTGATGATAATAATGATGATGATGATGATGATGATGATGATGATGATGATGATGATGATGATGGTGATGATGATGATGATGATGATGATGATGATGATGATGATGATGACGGTCAACGTGTTGCATAGAGAAGTTATTGAAGTTACTTCACAATTGGGTGAACTAATAACGAATCGTCGCTTTCATCGGGTGTTTTCCTTCCTAAATTCGTTAACTTCAATAAAATTAAAGACCATTACAGATATCGTCAGTTGATTATCACATTACAAGGAGAAGCAACTAATCATCAGCCTCTAAATAGTGTTTGCGTTGCATAATAAGCTTATATTGAATAATACAATAAATGAAGAGCATTTGCATTCAATCATTCGTTCCATTAATTCAGTATTGCTTTTATTTTACAAATAAATAAAACTTTTATATGTAGCTGTGAACAGTATAGCATATACAAATTTCAACTTTTAAATGTTATGCAACTATAAAACTAATGAACTGATGTAAACTATATATATGATTCTTTCATGTAATCAGATTCGTTAAAGGCTCATAAAAGGTGAAGATCCGTAATTATTACCGATTTTTAAGATATTTTTTGCATATTTTATTAATCAAGGTTATAAAAAAACAATATATATATATATATATATATATATATATATATATGCTATTGGACATAACCATAAAAAATGAGCAATACAACATGTTTTGAGCTCAAAATACAGTGTCCTCCGAGTCAATTGTATTTACAAACAATCAGTTTAGGTCACATAGCTCCAAACCGGAACTCCTGTTTTCAGGGTTACATGCAGTCAACTTGAGACTTAGCACACATTGATCAGTGCATGCGGCCTAGGAGTTGTAAAATACATTGCAAATGGTTGGTTTGGGTATCAAATTGAAAGTATAGTTATGAGCAATAAGAAAAAAAGCCATTTGTGTGCTCTACTTTTTCTGTTGATGGTTCCCGGCTTTAAATGTAGGTCATACTATTTGAGCCCAAAATGGCAGTCGCCACAGCTGTCAAAACCGGTGTGCCTATTCTAAGGTAAACATTTTGAGTTACAACGCATCGAATTAAATGACATGCATTTATTTCAAAACATAATGCATTTATCTTTCCAATGATGTATGATGAAATAGTGCCTATACGCTTGATCATGGTAAAAATTGATATCGAAGTTCAACTACTTTATATGTTATATAGAAGGAAATTAATTGCGCATGATTAACCTTTATTTACATCGCTGTTTACTCAGAATAGAGCAAGCGCTCGGTTGACTCAGGTCACCAAAAATATATCGTTGATTTTCAACGTTTTCCGGTATCACTCACAAAATAGGTCTCTTCTAAATTGTTAAAACGTTTGTATTGATCTACTAAGTTACTTTCTGCTGGTAAAAAGTTGTTTAAAATATAATTTAAATTGAATTTTCTTTTAGGTTATTTTGAGCATACGTCTCCGCTTAAAGGCTACACACCACGTTAGTTGCAAAGTTGTAAACATTTCTTCCAATTATGAAAATGGCATATCTTACATAATTCTTGACAACGTTGCACTTTAGCTGTGTAATTATCATTTTTTATGCAAGAGTACAGTTTATATGCATAATAATTTGATTTGTCACCTTTTATGAGCCTTTAAAAGATGTATATTGTCTTAAAGTATAAAGATGAGCTAGGCATTGTTACGATAGCTCCTTTCCAACCTTTATATTCAGTTGTATCCCGGACGCCAGTAGTTCGGCGATGATATACATTGTATTCATTTTTAGATAAAAATCGTTAATTCATGTATAATACTATCGAATAAAGCTAAGATCGGAGCATAAAATTTTATAAGAGAATTGAATTGGCTGTTGTATGTGTATTGTAAAGATCACCGTTGTTTAGGGTCAATTAATCGTGGCTCTGGTGAGCTTAAACTCAGATCCGTTTGCATTGATGAGACATGTGCACGTTTATGCAACCTGAAAGAAAGAACTACACAAATATAGCAAAACACACATTGCATACAATAATGTTTTCAGGCTTAGGTATAATCGCAAGGGCTGTAGTTAGAGATCTGACAATTGCCCAAGTAAGAGAGATAAGCGATATCAGTATCTTACATATTTTAATATCATATAACATAAACCATAAGTTACTGGATATAACATTTATGTCGTCGTTAACTCTGTATACCTAATATACTAGATATATTAATATTCAATTATTTTGTCTTTTTGTCGTTTTTGTTTCAAAATGGAAATATGTGAGATATATTACAGATTGCAATACAACTTTTAATGCTACTGAATGAAATGCTGAGATGTGAAAATAAGTTTGTGCAGACAAAAACACCTAACGATACTCTAGCTTCATGACGTTTATTCTGGTGGGCATTATAGGGCATTATATGGAAATTATGACCCTCATATTTTGTAATGAACTTGCATCAGTATTTCTTGCTCTTTATTTGTGTCTCATTTTGGCATGTTGCACTTATCATAGAACGAGTGTTTTCCGTTTGAATATTTTTAAAGATAATATACTGCTACAATATTACATATAATAAATTATGGATTTAATTGTTAAAAAGGTTTACCATAATCTGTTAATAATTGCATCTAATGACAGGATCATTATATTTTCTTTATAGCTATAATTATTTTGGATAACTTTTACTTTTATTAAAATCGTTAGATTAAAACAATTATTTAAAAATTAAATTACATAAAACATATAAGCAAATAGATTGAACATACGGCATATCGCAAGGTATTCTTGTATTGGTCATAATTGCTGATCAATGTGGTTCAATAACCTTCCCATTGTACAGTTAACAAACGCTTGCACAATCTTATGTTGCGTTGTATGGTTATTGTTCGTTGAAATCATGTGTTCACTGTTCTCGCAATACCAATGTTTGTGATATAATCATCAGAGTTTGACGTTGACGCACTTGGTGCCCCTACAGATTCGGTGTCGGCTGTTGTTGATTGCCTAAAACATATCCAGAACGTTGAATTTGTAAGATAACCAGGCAATAGAATCTCTTAATTTTAATTGTTCGAAATAGCATGTTGTGAGAATCTAAACTTATCAGAACGGGTATGTTTTCAAGTCTAAATCAACATTAATCAACGGGTTAACAGCCACAATATATATACAACATTTCCCCTTGATTATTAACCTTAACATTTTAATCTGCATGATCATAGTCTTGATGAAATTTAATTTATGCCGAACATTCAAAATTACTGACAAAAACTTCGAAATTCTTTTAAATGATTCTAAATGTATATACGAGTCTACAAGGCATCAATAAACACTTAGTATTTTGATACATTTTGTGTTCTGTTGACTGTCCATAGTCTTCATAACCCTTACATAAATTTCTATCTACATACTTCAACAGTCTGTTTTAGATCAATACCGCGGACGAAATGTTAATACAAAACGTAACAAATAGATAAATGTATATTTTTAGAGGCAAGTGTTATAGTTTAAATTAATCTACAATATTTTCTTATAGGTTTCGAGATATGGCCCTGACGTAAGTCCGAATGATAGAAAAACTGACAATATTTGTTGAGCGCTTGGTATAATGCATTATCAAACGATATGGGAGACTATCGAGTACAATAAAAAAGTGTTTCAACATGTTCATATACATTATTAACGGAAGACATTGTAAGCAATGTTTTTGGAAGATATAGATGTTTAAGTTGTTACTAAGGAAGAATAAATATTTAAGTAAGTGGCTGTGATGTTTTATAAACATGGGGACTATTTGAGGACTTTGTTCTCGAATCTTATACATCTTCCTTTTCTGCCTCTTTTATTTTTGAAGGAATCTGTCCATCGCTTTAAACATTCAGCTAACATCCCCAGATAACATTTTTTAAATTGAATCAAATGATTGGAATTGTTGATTGAGACAAGATTCTATTAAACATACACACTATATACTTTGCCGTGGACAATTCCGCTTAACACATAAAAAGCTTTGCTTTAGCAATAGGTTTTATATGCGTGTAGGTCAGATTGCCATTGCTATTTACCGATCTTTCCTTTTGCAGTAGATACAACCTCCGACGACAGTGGCAAGTACGACGACTGTCGCTGTTGATGCGGAAATAGAAATGGCAACAACAACCACTGAATCACCAGACTCCTGGTAACTTACTGCAAAAACATTAGTGCATTTTGATTTACATATAATTTCACAATACATCTTAAGTAGGAAAACATGATGTCAACTGAAAATGATTTGTGTAATGGAAGCTGTATCTTGACTTTGCTACTGCATGCTTTGCAACACACATAATAATACATACACTAAAACCAATATCAAGACAAATACTTAAAGGAATATGTTGACATCCTGTGCCGAATCAATTGTATTTGAACTAACGAGCATAGAAACAATATACCATATCGTATTCACTTTTCTGTTATTACCTATATTAAAGAACGAAATGAGTGCTCTTTTGCAAGCTTTTGGATCACATCTTGTTTTCTTTATTTTGGCGTATATTTTTCGTGTTTTGGACATTTGATTGTTGTATGCGCTCTTTAATTATATATCTTGCCCCATATCGCACCGTAAATATAGCCATGTGTGTATATACCTTTTTAAGAACTATACATAAGAGCGTTTTAAGAGTAACACTTAAAGAATATTCACTTTTCAAAACACTGCAGTTACGACCAGTCCATCCTTCTTCGCAGCCTTTTGGACAACTGCCGTCTGTTGTTCCACACGCATTCAGAGAATCGTTATTTGAACAGTGACACCTATGAGTGCAGTTTTGTCCGAAAAATCCAGTTGAACAGGCTAAATTAAACAGCATCAAATAAAAACATACATTTGTATTCCATAATGACACGGATAGTGTTGAAACTTAATACCCCGAGAAAAAACTTCGTTTTATTCAAACCTTGCAGGAATAAACATTTCAAGTGCAGGAACATGACATCGTTTTGTTTAATTGCATGATTCATTATACATATGTCATGTTTTCATGGCACATGGTGCTTTTTTAATTTATAAAATGTATACATAGTTAACTGAATAGTTTTTTCAAAGCCATTAACATGATATATCTTATCTTCGTGGAAATAATGGTATTAAAGCTATGATCACATTAAGTTATTGAAACAAAATTTTTTTATAGAAGTTATTATCGATGCAGAAGCAAAATATAAATATGCAAACGATCCCAAATTTTCATTTTTTGCAGCGACTCGCTTAAGCGCTTGGATCATGGGACATGGTATCATTTAAATGATCACACACATTAAATAAAATACCAGAATACGTTAATAAGATATTCTCTCCTATGAATGTTTTTCGAGTTTCCTTATTACTTTACTTACCGGTATTACATGTCTTATCATGGTTGTAGTCGTACCCAGATGTACAGCCGCCTATACATATTCCGTTATTTTTGTAACATCTTCCATCAGAATTGCAATTATTCCCGCAACGATTGGAGCAGTTTAAACCGAACGTTTTATTTGCGCATTCTGTCAAATTAACATAAGAATGCTAAATGCACAAAGTACGCTTTTGTAACAATAGGTTTAGTCTATGATAAATAAAATAATGAGCAAAGTGGAATACAGCTTAGCCTTCGTCATTCATTGTCAGATGATCTCTTTTGAAACATTGTACTTAATGGATATATTAAAGTGCCGTTTTCAACACGTTTTTCATTAATTTCTACCTGTGGTGATAGATGCAAAACGAGGCTGAATCATGTAATCGTTAAACATTGGTAATGTTCATAAAACCAGAAGGTTGAAGGAGGTGGAGATTGAAATATCAATCTTAAAGGACTGTGATAGTGTTAAAATGAATAACTATGAATCGTCAAAAGGACGGAAAGGAACTAAAAAATGCAACTAATATGAAAATAATAAGTATGGTTAAACGGAGATGTTGTTTTGTATTTTGTTATTTTGATACGAGGATATGTAAATGTATATTACAATGTATGGAACAACTAACCTATATTACACAATTGACCAGTCCATCCGGGATCACATCCGTCCGGACACCGGCCAGAAATATTGTTACAGAAGGTATTATTTATACAATTTCCACATTCTAAGCTGCAATCAATCCCAAATTTTCCTGTTTCACAGCCGCTGTCAATAGGTTGATCTTTCTCTACAAAGAAAATCTGTCAATGTTTATGTTTACCTTAAACATATTTAATGATTACAGTTAAGCTCTAAAATGTTCCCTTACAGCGTTTGAGCCTAATTAAAAAATCGTTTTTACTATATCATACATATACATTAACGATATGTTTTAAAACGTGAAAAGCTTCCACTAATTTAATTGCAAAATTATTCAGAAGCGCTTTTCAGCCAGGTTATAATATTAGTAAACCAAATTTTCGTGTTCAGTACATGACCTTTGTAGGAAACATCGTATCATATATGAAATAATCAAATATGAGGTCTGCTGTATCTAAGCAAAAGCGATGGTTATTCTATTATGTTTATCAATTAAATACATGCATTAATATAGTTGCTTTAACCGGAATAGTATTACGCTAAGTAGATGTTAGGTGAGATTACTCGAGCATACGAATGTTGAATGAGCATAAGCATCTAGTTCAACTAATAAGCACACTAACTGAAGAACGATTAAAATATGTGAGTAAAACTTAAGCCGTCGCATTGTAGCGTTAAGAATAATATAATAATATGCTTTTGCAGACGAGTTCGGTCAATTTAAATGCGTTAGATAAAATACAAAAAAGTACTTCACCTGCGGTGTAAGCCTGATGTATCAAAACTATAACACACACCATACATAAGCGTTCTTTAAATTTGCTCATGCTTCCCATTCAAATTCATCACAAATTAATATTCGGTACATTAATGACATGTGCGAGCCTGACAACACAAGACTGATAATGCGCATGCAATACAACTCCAAAAACATCTAACATCGTGCGCCGCACCACATAAGTGGGTTGTTGACTTATAATGCTAAGTTTACATCTGGCCACGATCTCCCCGATTAGCCAGAGGCTTACAAATCGGGGAGCTCTACGATTAAATGGTATACTCCACGTTCTGTTACGCTTTCTTACGAAATCAGCACGTTTTGTTGCTACGATCGAGCCCACGATTTGCATCACGTTCTGTTACGCTTTGTTGCGATCAACACGATTGGCTTCCACGCTCCACCACGTTCCGTTACGTCCTGTTAAGATCTTCCACGACAAAGCCGCTTTGTTGCGATCTCCTGCGATTTGACCTACGATTTGAGATTATAAAATGAATCGGGGCAATCGTGGTGAAATTTAAGTTTGATTAAAAATCTGTCCCGATGCCCACGATGTCCCCGATTCAACCACGTTCCGTTAGGCTCCCCCACGATCACCCCGATTCGACTCCACGCTCTATTACGTTCGCCACGATGCTCTGGAATCGGGGACATCGTGGTAATCGTGGCCAGATGTAAACCTAGCATAATAGGATATAAAAAGCAATACAAAACAATGACTCATCAGTCTTTAAAGATACCTCAGACTAGAAGGAATATACGTTTATCAAGGTATTTGGCCAACCGTTTGGTTCATAACTTCAATGTCGCATTGCTGTTGTCAATAGAAAAGAAATTAAGGTGTACAATCATCTCAATTACACAATCTTAGTTAAGGTCCATAAAGTGTGAGATATTGTGGATGTAAGATAAGCTTTTGACTTGTGTCGAATAAGGATTGAAATAACTAGAAGACAAGTATAATAAAAAATAAACTGTTTCCACGTTGATGATGCAATCGATTGTCAACCAGCTATTTAGGTTGACAGTGATTACAGTTTAACGGTTCGATTATAATGAAAAGGATCTTGCTGTCATACTTATATTATAAACAACGACGGTAATATTTAGTTTGCAGACCAGGAACAGATCGCATACTGCTCAGAGACGTGTTTAAACAAGGTGAGTGTCATTGTGAGAATAAAGAAGATGCCTTAAAAAGATCATTCAACTGGCAATCGATGTCCGTATGTACAGTTTCCATATCCACCCTTTTCATTAATTTCAAAGCCAATTAAACCTATTATTGTTTTCGAAAACTCGTTAATCGAATAAACAAACATTTTGCCACTATTATATATCATGTAGAATAGAAGCATCTAGCTTTAGTATAACAAAAGTAATACAATAATGAAATCGTATTTGTATAGTAAACTTTTACCCGTATATCGAGATTTTTTAAGCTGAATTTACTAAAACAAGAATTAAACTAGCGACCCGATTTATGGGCTTTATTTGCACGCAGATTTTCTAAAAAGCACACGTTTTTGTTAACAAAACACATTTATATTTATCATTAATAATGCAAACATGTTTGTCAACAAATGGTATTTTTTTGTTAACTGCCATAAACGATGTCAATATATTATCATAGTTTTGCCAAAGTAGATAAATTGAAGTATTCACTATTTCACTTGATCGTGCGCCAAGGAAAGTTTAAATTAAATGTCTTCTTTGCGAAGCATTCTAATATGATTATCAACATTGGCCTACAGTTCTAAATTCTTCGGTAACTATGCTGCTATCAACTGAGTAGATGACATTTAAGTTCTGCTCTCCAAACACATGCATGATAAATCTGTCAATTAAAACGTGAATAGTTACTTTTTCTGTGTTTTTGTTATATATGCTAATCAATAAACAAAAGCACGTTGTTAATTTATCACATTCATTTACGTTACGACGTTATGTGTTTTGTCAGCTGAAAGCGTTTAGTATTTCAATTTAGTTGATTGTTTTCTTTTGAAACTTGAAACAATCTACGACGAATTATCTTCCCCCGGCAGTATGAAGAGTTGTGTATGACTCAACCACTCTTGTTTCCGAGTTCAACGTCTCATACCAACCGACATCCTGAATTTCGCTGAAAACAGAAACATTCGAACACTTTCAAAACCTGATTTATTGTGTTATTGAATAGACGTGCATATTTACGTAAGTGCTTGCATTTTCTAGATATCTGTGCATTGTAAAGTATATGCAGCTACATATAAAAATGTATTCATACCAACTTGTTTCTGTTGGTGTTGAACTGTGGCTGGAAGTTGTGCCCTTATGAAGGGAATACTAACCATTATCGATTAAGGCCATTTCCGATAATTGAATGGAACAGTCAAAGCACTATCATCTTTAGAGTTACCCCTTCAATATTTTAAACAAATAACTTAAGAACGGCTTGATCTGCTTAACCCATTTATGCCCAGTGGACTCTCCCATCCTTCTTAATTGGATCAATTTATTTCCAAAATTAGGGGTGTCAAGTATATTTATTTCTATATTTAGAATATTTCATAAAGAAATTCATTTAAGCAAACAGCGCAGACCCAGATGAGACGCCGCATTATGCGGCGTCTCATCTGGGTCTACGCTGTTTGCAATGTCCTTTTTTCAGGACGCTAGGCATAAATGGGTTAATTTCTGTACGTATGGTAATTCTATCCAAGCTTCATTTGACCTTTAGAAGGACTTGTTCAAAGATGTTCGTATTTGTAAACAAAATGTAATGAAATGAATTTACTCACAAAACTGAAATATTTATAGTAGTTTTGAAGAACAGTTTTAACACGGAAAAAATATAATAAGATGCGCCTGCCCTGGGTATCTAACACGGGGCCTCTGGTAGCCAAAGCTAATCCATTACCACTTCACTATGAAGGCTACAGAAATTATATTGTAGTTTAAAATCTATGTCGTGAATGCACGTTTTCATTGTCGGTGAAAAGCGTTTAATACGCTTTATTATTTTATGATTTAAATTCATGATCAGAAAAAAAGCGAACATACTTTTTAAAAATTATCTCATTTTGCTCGTTTGAATGTATTACATGATTTGTTTGTATCTATGCATTTTTGTAATTTTGATTTTACCAAATGTAAACAAGTACCTCTAAATTAGTTCAGCCTTATTTCTTGTTCTGCGATTAGCCTACGTGTACTCAAGTGATTGTAGTCAAACTTAATCCATGGGAAGTTTGTGTACTCAAGTGATTGTAGTCAAACTTAATCCATGGGAAGTTTGTGTACTCAAGTGATTGTAGTCAAACTTAATCCATGAGAAGTTTATTAGACTGACTTCGGGATTGATGGTAGTTTCTGAGAAATAGACGTGCCAGTTACACTTTTCATAAGTTTAAGTACTATATGCTCTATTTCAATTGGTCAGTGTATACTTTTCATATGGAAATGCACAGTATATTTGAGAGGCGATTCTATGTTTGTTACTCCCCGTTGGCACAAATAACATATCATAAAATATTTCATCAATGCGCATGAATCCATACCTGTCTATTTTAAATCTAGTGTCACTGATGTCATAGCATTATAGGACCGTCCTTGAGGAATACTCTTATACAATTGCAATAATTGTTAATCCTTAAACTAAGTTTATATTAATAGCCGGAAGTACATACACAGGTGCATACTGGCGAAGATTCATGTGATGGGACATAAATGTCAATTATTAAGTGTTACTGAGATGTCGTTAAGAAGAACTAGCCTGATCGTCATCGGTATTATCTCTTGGAGGCCTCCAACGGATTGAGTATGCAACGAAGAGTAGCTGGGCTCTTCATTCCGCGGAGTTGAAATAGTACAATACGTGCTGTCTTGTGCTGCATTTGATTGTTTACTGAAACATAATGGTTAGTCATATACCTGAATTACCACTTCACTATGAAGGCTACAGAAATTATATTGTAGTTTAAAATCTATGTCGTGAATGCACGTTTTCATTGTCGGTGAAAAGCGTTTAATACGCTTTATTATTTTATGATTTAAATTCATGATCAGAAAAAAAGCGAACATACTTTTTAAAAATTATCTCATTTTGCTCGTTTGAATGTATTACATGATTTATTTGTATCTATGCATTTTTGTAATTTTGATTTTACCAAATGTAAACAAGTACCTCTAAATTAGTTCAGCCTTATTTCTTGTTCTGCGATTAGCCAACGTGTACTCAAGTGATTGTAGTCAAACTTAATCCATGGGAAGTTTATTAGACTGACTTCGGGATTGATGGTTGTTTCTGAGAAATGGACGTACCAGTTACACTTTTCATAGTTTGAGTACTATATGCTCTATTTCAATTGGTCAGTGTATACTTTTCATATGGAAATGCACAGTATATTTGAGAGGCGATTCTATGTTTGTTACTCCCCGTTTGCACAAATAACATATCATAAAATATTTCATCAATGCGCATGAATCCATACCTGTTTATTTTAAATCTAGTGTCACTGATGTCATAGCATTATAGGCCCGTCCTTGAGGAATACTCTTATACAATTGCAGTAATTGTTAATCCTTAAACTAAGTGTATATTAATAGCCGGAAGTACATACACAGGTGCATACTGGCGAAGATTCATGTAATCGGACATAAATGTCAATTATTAAGTGTTACTGAGATGTCGTTAAGAAGAACTAGCCTGATCGTCATCGGTATTATCTCTTGGTGGCCTCCATTGGATGGATTATGCAACGAAGAGTAGCTGGACTCTTCATTCCGCGGAGTTGAAATAGTACAATACGTGCTGTCTTGTGCTGCATTTGATTGTTTACTGAAACATATTGGTTAGTCATATACCTGAATAGTATCGATACGACACAAATATGCTATACATATACGCATTCAGGTATTTAGTTTAGCTGTACATATTACAAAACGGAATAATTCACAAAACATTGCAAGAAAGTAAACCTTAATGTATTCTCACCGATTCTTTGTCTTCTTTATCCTTCGTTGACACACCAATATTACAACAATAATCGATATTATCACCAACAATGAAATAAGAGATGGCACGATAATATTAAGATAAATGTTAGATTTAGCAGTTTCCTCATAGGTCGTGTCTACCATAGTACTTTGTGTTGTCGGGCCTAAATGTGAAACGGAGGGTGCAGACATGGTATGTGTATTCATAAAGGCTGTTTCGATGATCTTCTTGGAGGTTGTAACATCAGTTATGTAGGAAAAGTCGATCGTAGTTGTCATCGTCTCTTCTGAAAAATGTTTTTTTTTTTACAAGATATATACTGTTGCCAATATTTGCTATTGTTCACATAATTTGACATAATCAATAGTAATTTTATGTACTAAATAAAATAATTAGTATACATTTATTATTTTAGTAAACGATTTTAATGCGCTGGTGGCGTTTTATTATTTGTATTTTTCGTTTTGGTATTTATCTGATTTATTTACATCTGAAACTATAAAATGATTTTGATTCAACAATTTTTAAATAGTTAAACAATTACTAGTTCGTGCTAAAAGAGCTAGGCCATTATCATGTATTATTTAATATGGTTCTTAATAAAACTATCTATACTTGTCTTACCTATCACAAAAATGTCAACCTCACAAATTATCATTTGTGGAGCTGGATGTGTCTGAACAATACGCATATACCGGACAACTACTGGTGGATTAAATGTCAAAGAAAGTCCAGTCGAACTCGAAGCTTCATTCTGAGGTGTGTTGTTGTCAACGTCTATGCGGCTTTTATTGCTTAAAAACATTACCAGATACTGACTTTCGGCTCTCTGAACATCTGAAAATAGAGGAATGGTCGTCTTGGTCACCACTTTATTAAATATATAAACGACATGCTGTTGGACGTAAGCATAATGTTAAGTAATTCAACAACCTTCCAATCAACATTCCATAAAGTTCCATTTTTTAAACCTCTGTTTAGTCGACCAGCTATGTTAACGTATGCTATCAGGTAGTGTTGACCGAGATCTGCCTCCAACCACGGTGTCATTCCTCTAGCTGCGCTACACTTGGAGCATAGGTCTCCAGCGGAGGTGATATCCTTGTCATCAAAGGCATGCGCTGCAGAGCAAGCTTCGTTGGCATCCTCTATCATTGACGGTGACGACAGTGTTACCTTTCCAATAATCCTACGTCCTTAAAAAGAAATATGATAATGATTAAATGTTTTAAGGGTATCTCTCTATATGTAATATTTAAATATGTGAACATAAACATGAAAGTGACGAACATTCGTACTTAATGTGAATGTAAGTATATATTTTAAAGGGGCTTTTCACGTTTTGGTAAATTGACAAAATAAAAAATAATGTTTCCGATTCGCATATTTTCGTTGTAATTATGATATTTTTGACGTAACTGTAATACTTAACATTTACCATGCTCTTAAATATCTAGTATGTAGTACATATCTAGTATCTAGTATGCATATGGTGAAGATTTAAAAACATGAAAATTATAAAGCGTTGCAACGCAAACCGATTGAATAATTTTAAGAGTTCTGTTTTTGTCGTTATATTTTGTTATACTACAAGGATTGCTTAAATAAACTATATAATTCATCACTGATCGTATTAACACGGATAGCCGATTGGTCAAAGCGATAGACTTTTATTCCAGGGGTCAGTGGTTAGGGCCCAGTTGAGGATTACTTTTTTCTATCTTTTATTTTATTTATTTTTTTCCTCGAGCTTTTTAATCCAATGTTTACATTTATCAAAGTAAAGCATATAATGACACACTTCAATATATTCCAAAATCTGTGAAAAGGCCCCTTTAAGTCACTCAGTCACTTCTTACCTGTGTATCAGAAATGTGACATATTTCTATAATGAACTTAAGTTTAAAAATTTCAAAACAATTCCGCTTGAGTAGGCTTATCAACTTGGGACTTTTTCTGGCACACATTCATGAAAGAAAATTTATATCAGTTTATTAAACTTAAATTGGTATTAAATAAAATAAACATTCATTTCCGAATTTATTTTATAAATGTTTATTAAAACAATACCTTTAACATGAAATGCCTTTATTTCACAAATAGTCATGTGTGCATCGCCATCGAATCCATACACACGAACAAACTGAATATTGCGAGGACGGTAAAACTCAAACTTGATATCGGTTGTATTCGGCGAGCTGTAGGAAACCTCAATCATTGGGCTGGTAGCCGATTCGCCAGCAAAGAGGACGATGTTTTTAAACTGATTAATCACAGATATATTTGTACTTTTCGTCGGCCCAAATAGTTTAATTGTGTGCAGCAAATACGGTTTTCCGAAATCAAGTTCAATCCAGGCGGGTCTTAACAATGTCACGCAACAATTACATATATTCGGATCGCCAACTTGACCATCTATGACTCGTGTCACCCCTGGGTCATTCGTTACAATTGGAGAGGCTCTTTCTTTACTTTTTGTGGTAATTTCAGAACGCAAAACCATGGTTAGATCATCACCTATGCAGAAAACATGAGACTTTAAAAGTTCGTATTTGAATAAATTGTTTTACAGAAAATGAATAGATATTTAATATAGGGTTACTTCAAACTATCATGCAACTTGGTTACCATATTTTAAGGTTTTACAATTTTTGATCACTTTCCAACGATGTCAATTATATAAACAGCAAACACAACTGAGTCTTTCTAACCTAAACGACTGACCAGTAAGCGGACCAGAGCCGAAAGCTGAATTTGATTACTTTTATGAAGTTTTTTGTTTTGTTTTGTTTTTTAAACCTATTTATTAAAGCTCGATTGCATAACAAGCCTAAGGATTATATGAAACGCTCTTGAGTCCGTTTCCTTGGTGTCTATGGGGGAGATCTAAAGAACGCTCCCACAGTGGGGATCGAACCCGTGACCTCCCGATCGCTAGGCAGACACCATAGTGGACGCCACGGCGACCTTAAAGACTTTATGAAGGTTGAAGTCACGAAAAAGGCAAGAAGGCTCGAAATTGTGTGTGCTATTTCATACATTATACCGATAGGTATTCAAAATGGTCGATACATTAAATGATTTCGAACGCAGTATAAACAAACACTCCAATATCATATATTATATTCATGATAATTATACAATTATATATATATTTTGTAGTTGAGTATCATTAGTGACAGTGTTAAAATTTATTTGCGTTGTGGAAACTATGACGAGGTAACTTTTAGAGAATCCTGCAGATTTTAAGTCTTCTATGGTTGATATATGCAAGGGAAAAAAGAAATGTCACTTACAAGTAATTATCAGTGTTAGAACTTTTATAACATGTTTTATACGATTATTAGCGTCGCATTGAGGGCGGCGACAAGTATGTAATGCATTTTTTTTCGCTTATGGGAGGAGAAGTTATTTTACGGATCAATGTATATATTTTTGTTTTAAGAATATCTTGCATAGTGGTGATTTTTTTGCGTAAATTAGTGTAAATAAGTACTGCATTTGTGCCTATTACATTTATTACAACATGTATTGCCAATAATGCAAAGCTAATTGTTTTAATTAATCACTGATCCACAACTGATCACAGGGGAAAGATCACAGGGACTGGGCAAATACGCGAAACTTTCTGGTTTTGTATAAAAACAAATGATGTTTTGTATAAAAACAAAACATAATCAAAATATTTTAATTTTGTGTTTTTTTCTAATTTACTTATTTAGTGGGGAATCAATGTAGTACGATATTCGACGACCTATCGCGCAAGCAAGTTTATTGGAAGGCGTAGTGGTACGAAAATGTACAATGTATTAGTTTATTAATATACATATAATAACGATTTCTATACACAACTTCACCAAATAGCAGTTAATAAGTGAATGTCAGCCGGAATAGCTCAGTTGGGAGAGCGTTCGACTGAAGTTGTTTACACAACAGTCATCAAAAGGCCCCCGGTTCAATCCCGTGTTCCGGCACGAACGGAACAGTTCGGCGGCTGACATTTTTTTCAGTCAGGTTAATAAATATAATAAAGCTTTATTTTATGTAGACATTTTAAAATCCATTTTACTATAATTGGAGATTTTTATTAAAATTAATGGATGCAACGTGGTGACAACGTTAATTAAAATGTCTTACATCACTTAAATATCTTATAAAAAATACACGTGTTTTTATATTAACAAATAAATGCAAACAACACATCTATTTTCCATGTATTTTTATGGTTGTCTATCATAGGCCTATCCCTACCACAAATAGAGCGCGAAGCGCGACACGTATTATTGATTGTAACAATGAGTTGCGATAAAGGAAGCAGCCCCTTATCAAGGAGGAGCTTTGTCCCAGCAACCCGTTTCCCTAGAGTCAAGCAATCCTCGGAGTTTTTTTTAGGAACCACATATAGAGCGCGAAGCTCGATACGTATTACTATCCAGGTGGTATGGGCCCTTTAGCATTATTCGACCATTACGTCCATAGTTATTATCCTTAGAATTTGAGAAATTTTGAGATCCTTGTTCGAAGTCCAAAATTTTCATCCAATTGTTCCCAAACTTTCACAGTTTTTTTATCAATGAGGACCCAACCCAAACTCTATATGAGCAATATCGGACCATATGTCCAGAATTATGTCTCTTTGAATTTAAAAATAAAAGTGAAAAACTGCTTGCTTAGGTGATTATGTCAACATTTTTCATCAGATTCTTTCCAAACTTACAGTGTCTTCATAACAATGAGCATTTTTACCTCATTTAAAATGAGAAACATCGGGACAATAAGTTCAGAATTTTGTTCTATTAAATTTGACAAAATAAACAATTTCCACTTGTTTAAAAGATTTCACAACATTCGTCTGATTCTTTCCAAACTTGTTAAGTGTTTTTATATCAGTATTACTCGAACCCTATTGAAAATGATGAATATCGGAGCAATAAATCTATCTTGATCTCTTACTGAATTTCAAAGTATTGTGAAATGCAGCTTCTTCATACAATTTACAGTTTTCATTCATTTTTTTTCAAACTTTTACAGTGTTTTCATATCAATGAGTACTCAACCCCTATCGTAAATGAGCAACGTAACAATAAGTTCAGATTCATCTCCCCTTGAAGTTGAGAAAAATATGAAATTACGCTTACAAGATGAAGCAGATTTTTTAAAACCTACACAGTTCTGTTCCATTAATGAAAACTGCCCCACGGCTACCAGTAAAAAAATGAAACCAATGTAAATAAAATGAACTATGAAATATTTGGAAGTTACAACACAAAATCATAGATAATGGTTATTGGGGGTTATAACACAACATCATAAATAATGGTTATTTGGGGGTTATAACACAAAATCATAGATAATGGTTATACCAGTATCTTTTTCTATTTTGTTTAAAATAATCGGCCAATATATTAATATTTGCAGTAGAAAAAAAAAATCGTTCCATGTAACTTCATTGAGTGCCTTTTACACTGAAATTCCCGACGCAGTTTGATGCTTTGCATCAATTCTTATCTTGCATATGTAACGCTAGTCAATTGTAATAAGTGAAGCTTGTTTTGTGTCGTATCAAAATCGAGGATCTCGTGTGAAACGAAAAAGCGCACGCAACAAGACTGATACAAGCTAGTGAATTACGTAATATTCCTTATATTAAAGATCACAAATTTCAAATATACATTCTCTTATTTTATTTGCAATAAGAGAACACTAATGACAATAAGTACACTTCGTATTTTGATTTCGTATGAATAAACTTGACGTCACTAGTTCACGTCATTGGCAACGCACATCATTCCGAACTTAAGTAAACAAAAAGCATGGTATTTGAACTTGTGAGGATTTAACTTTCATTGTACACTTTTAAATTGCTGTCAGTTTCTGTCATGAAAAGTCTCATGTGTGTATGTTGATGATTTTGCAGATGTATTAGTATTTAATGATATTTTTTGTGGTGATCATGTTGCACTAGCAAAACGAAATGAACAGCCTAAATCTCATGCTTTTGAGGTTAATTTCGTTAAATTGATTTTATCCATTTGTTACATTTAAAGTGACTTAGAATTTGCGCCAACTATCTAAAGATAATTGTTCTTTAACGAAACTTTATGATGACGTCATTAAAATAGTCCAGCTAGTAGGGTAATATGGAATCGAAAAGAAAGTGAGTAGCACAGTATATAAATATTACATGGCTGACAGGGTGACAGTAAATTTGTCAACTTGAGGAAATACTGTAAACCGAGGCGAAGCCAATGTTGACAGTATTTTCCGAAAGTTGACAAATTTAATGTCACCCTGTCAGACATGTAATATTTATTTTATTATACCGAATAAACTATTCAAACATTAACAATTTATATGAACCATGAACAATTTTAATATTCAATAATTGAATTTAATTTCAGCAATGAACAACCATTAATATGTTGAGTGATTCAGATTTACGGGCAGAGCAAAATGAACTACGCTTTATTCGGCAGCGACCTAGTAATCAATTTATCCCAGCAATTTTCTTAGTCGTCAATTATTTCTTTAAAAATATATTACAGGACCAGCTTTCCGTATTTTATTTTCATCACTTGATTACGCAATTCATGACGTACTTGTGTGACGTCATTTCGGTGACGAAACATTTTGGGACAACAATATGGACGTGGTGGTTTTTTTAACAGTAAAATATTTGTTTAAAGCATCGAACGAATCCAAAACGTATTTCGGATTGTGTGTTTGTCATGCATAACACCTTAAGAACAGACACTGGAAGTGAATATCGTTGTAACTTTATTGTTATTAGCATTGGATTAAAGTTGCCTTTGAGGTAAGCGTGTCGTTTATACTAAATTGATTTTCTTTTTGACTCCTGTCAAAGCTTAAATAATGGCATTAATCTATTATACAGCACAGTTTCAGCTGCAATCGAGATGTTAATTATCCAAATACAACGGACACGCAAAACTGCGTACTGCGCATGCGCGAATGGGACAGTATAATTTTCGAACATTCCGCACGTGATTGCTAAGGCAGCGGGATACAGTATTTTTTTGTCAGTAAATTTTTTCTCGCTGGTGGCACGTGCTTGCTATGACAGCGGGATACAGTATATTTTGGACAGTAAATTTATTCCCGCTGGGTCTGACAGTATTTCTATGTCACGATGGCCTATGGGAGTTTAGCATTGTAAATAAAAGTGAGGTATAATAATATGAAATGTCTGTCGACTAGAATTTAACCATTGATAAAGTAATTATGTAATGATTATTCTAAACAAATATATAAAATATAGAAATGAATACCATTCTCTGCAAGAGACTGTCTTATTTCTCAAATTGCATTAAGTCATTATAACATACATTTTACTATATTTTAAATAAAGTATCGTTAAGAATAACTGTTGGTCGGTTTATTATATTTTTACGTTCAAGCGTTCGATGAGTTAGATATCATAATTGGCAATTTGGATGTGTCAAACCTCTTCTCTTTGAAGAGTAGCCTTAATGTTAATGCCGCCCACGAAGAGAACAATAAGAAAGTTGTTCACTATGCAGCTAATTCCGAATGCAAATTTGGCGAGTTCAAAATGTTGTGCCTTCCTCCCTATTAACCGGAACCATTTCGTATCATACCGTAAAAATTGTGCACCTCCCCTAACACTTTTGGGCGAAATTGGATGCCTTATGTCTAATTTGTAAATTGTTATGTGTAAACTAATGTCTGAAATCCCATGTTGGTAAGAAACAAAAACTATGAAAATGTTGCAAATAGGTGTAAAGGGCTATGCTTATTTGGTTCGGATATTTGAATGAAACCCAACAACATGTGGTTTATTCCACGACTTACATTTTGCAGAATTGCGCCAGGCCACTGATATCTTGGGAATGACCTGACAATTATTCTTAAGCAAGGCAGCCGACACAATACTGTGGACTGTAAGAAGCAACACAGAATTCGTGCATATCTAATTATGTATGATCACTTGCCATTATTTACGCTTATGAACAGGACTTTGTTTTGCATGAATTCGAGTTTAAGTACACTTATCATCTATCAGGTGATGCCGTAATTTGACCTACTTTTACCTACAATCGAAAATGTATTTTCCCCATATTAAGTACATTGCAACGACAAGCATGATGTCAAAATCACATGGACGCAATTTTGTGTGCAAATGCTGTCTTACTACCATTTGAAAATATGTTGATAGATCGGCAACTTTTTAAAAACAACGAAAGATAATCAGCAGCATTTTAACAGTTTATCGATATCAAGTGGTAAATTATTTTACCGTCTTTTGAGATATCCAAATTAGTTAGCACAATCGGAAACCATACGACATAGAGTTCCGAAACATTCATCATCCTTCCGGTTTCAGAAGTTTGAAGATGTTTGTAGGAGCTTTCCGATATAATACCGAATGAACACATGTCATAACGAACAGATTTCTAAACGTACTGATTCTGATTAATTCGATTTCGTATTCGTTATTGGGAGTCAAGTAGAACGACGTTATTGGGAGTCAAGTAAAACGACATACAGTATAAGACTCTACGAAAACATGCCTAACAAGACTCATGGCCATTATACCCCCAGTTAATTTCAAAAGATTTCCAAAGACACATTGTGTCTGAAACAGTATATTGTATTTGGCGACAGGTTTAATGAGGCGATTTTGTAATGTTTTATTTTAACAAAAACCAACAAAGGCATTTGAAAACCTATAATTCAGTCTAAATTATATTTAAAAAGAAAACAAAACCATTTCTCACCTTCTATTGATAATGTGTAGCCCACTAAAATGCAAAGTATTCCAATTATTTTGTACATTTCAACGTTCCATCAATTACAGTTTACGCTAGATCCTTGTTATTTTAACGCAAAATATTTTTCAATATATATATATAAAGATTCTTAAACCACCATAATAGCGTAGACGTAAACCAATATAAACATTTTGTGTTCGCTTAGACCGTTATCGTTTGGATTTTGTTTTTGAAGGCCTCGTTATCTTAAGCATTTATGTGAGTGCTCAAAGATTTATCATGGTATTAGTTTGTTGCCGTGATCGAATACCTTTGTAAAAGATTATCAGTTGGTTTGACGGAAGTAAGATTATCAATTTAATACATGAATTAAACAAATAAACATTTTGAGCAGAATGTGCGATTATATGGGGGCCGTTTCATCAATAATTACGATTTTTATAAGATCGTAAATTATGTATCGAGATTAATGTAGTCGTTAACAATTTTACATAAGCTCCGCTTTATTAAGAAGATACAAAACTGACTCATCACTCAAACGTTTTGCTAAAACCAAGTTATGTGTTGTCAAATGCTCAATCGTGATACATCGGCTATTCCGGACTCCTCCGCAAGATATGCCTCGTGTATAATGGTCGCTATCTTGGCTTATATTACTACTTAATACCCAAACGAAAATCAGTCTATTGCTATAAGGTTGTATGCGACGCAAGTTGAACTAGCGCCAAACTTTCTACCGAAACTTTAAAAAAGCGCTGTCTTCGTGCATCTGTGTTGCATTTTGACCAAATTGTTTACTTTTCCAACATTATCGACGATGCTGCGTAGCAGCTCGTTTAAGTTATCATACCATGAACAAATTTTTCACAATGGCGACTTATGTAAAAGACCGAGCCAGTCCGTTTGAGATATCTCGAATTTTCTAATCGGCATACCTCGCTGATTATTATTGATAAAGGTATAGGAAGCTCAGCTATAAATAGGACAACATATTCTGGGAAAAAGATTTAATGATAGTTTGAACACGTTAATTTTAAATCAGTTATATTCAATCCATTATATGTTTATATATCAATGAAACAACTATGCATTTTCTGTATTGTATTTGACATTTGTCGTTATTCAGTAAATAAATTGCGAATTAAAACGTGTATAATTAACTTTCAAACGCGATCATGAGTGTAAAGAAAACGAATTATTTCGAACCTGCCATTTGTAAACGTTGTAGCGAAAATGGTATATAAACAGCATTATAGCTCTCATGCGTGCTTTCTCATTTTGCATATTAAATAAACTTTTCAAACATAAATTTCAGAGCCACATCAGTGCACATACTATGGTTGATAATTCATTCGTTTGTTGGATATTGTTTACTGTTTTAAACACATATTAGGTCATATCGCGGAGATTTAGTTAACCTTACCGTGTGTTCATGGGCGAACTCACGTATTCAAGTGCTCTTACGACTATGTGCTCATACCTTCTTTCGGGAATCATCATGACATTATTGCCGTACTTAACGAACAAACATGCCTAAGCTTATTGCATTAGAGAAAAAAAAACAATAATCAAAAGAGAAAAATTATATTTTCATGCACATGGGCATGTGAAATCACGTCCGTACACATAGCATCATTAACTTAGGAAAGAAAACAACGAAATAAAAAGTTTGGTATGATATACATGTGAAATTAAAGAGCATGGTGTAATTAAAGAGCATGTCAAGTTTTGAATTTATATGCTGAAACGTAATGTTATAAACCACAAACGTTTTACTGTAACAGAACGTTTTTTTCTAAGATAAGTGGTACAGAAAAAACACGTCGAATATATTTTTAAAGATATTTCGTGTTATATTTGATCAAGAATGTAACCCGCCTCCCAGTTTCGCTGAATGGATCAAGTTCCCCACGGGTACTACTTCCCCGTACCCCCAATTTTTGTTCGTACCCTACATTTTTCGTACCCAATTTTTTTCGTACCCAATTTTTTTTTCGTACCCAAATTTTTGCTCGTACCCAACAAAAATTTCATACCAAATTTTGTTTTCCTACCCAATTTTTGTTCCGTAACCAAATCTTTTTTCGTACCCAATTTGTTTTGACATAATTTTTGTACCAAAAATTTTCGTACCCATTTTTTTCCTACCCAAAATGTTCGTACCCACAAACACCATTGTGGTGATGTAGATAAACTTAAATATATGTTTTATATCAATCCTCTTCAAAAACATCGTCACACCAGTACTGTCAGTAATCACGTTATTGCCCACTTTTGAAAATTAATTTACGTTGTTTACAAAATCAACCAAACCGAAAGTGAAACTGGATTCATTACGTTTCGCGATCTAAACATCAAATATTTGTTCAGTTTGAGGAAGCGAATCGATCACAGAAGACGTAATATTTATTCAATTCAGACTATAATTAACGATTGGTGTACTGGCTACAAATACATATGATGACATATCATGTATAAATGATTAATTAAAATTGTCTGGGTTGATTATTAATATAATTCATTTATACATGTAAGTATACTTAAGAGTACCCGGGGTACATGTAAGTAATACCCGATCCGACAATGACCAATCGAGCAATAATGGAAGGTGCAACATCTCCCACGGCCCCTAGCATCGCCTTAAGCAGTATTCAATTCTCAACAGGAAAGTGCTGGAGTTATTGATCCCAAGGGACCAGAAAAAACCCACATGATTAATGTTCGAAATAAAATCATTTGATTAATGACAATTCTATTATTTGAGCCAGGTCAAAGGAAAAGCGCAGTCCAACCAGTATCCAATTAAACTATTTGTTATTGTCAGAAAACCGCTTTTAAGCAAACAGCTTCCAAGCGACCGCAGGCTGATCTGGATCCAAACTGACCACTTAATGTCTCTTTTACTGTGACACGGTTCATTTAACTTTAAAATGATATAAGGTACTAACATAGAGACAAGAAAGAGTACAAAACAGTACAGAGTTTGTAATCAATGTTGAATTTCAGGACAGCTTGGTGATCTGCAGATCCCCTATGATATGTTGATATCGGGTATCATAGTCATTCAATAAGTCGCAAAAATGCTCGAATACAATTTATAAAGCAAAATGTGACTTAAATTGATAACTAAAAATACCAGTATGCCAGATTTGCCGTGTCAAGCTGTCAAGATAAAAAAAATCCTTCATTCACATCGAATATATCATTCGAATTCCATCTATTGTTGTCATAAGCGGACATTTAGTGAATAAATAACTCAAATATCATAAATGACAGTTTCTAAATAGCAAAACAAGCCGATTATTGCTGTAAAAAAGTTTTGACACGAGTGTCAACGTTCTTTCATGGGCGCGGCAATTGTTGTATGTTGAGGCACGAACGACAACTCTGCTAGGAGAATGTTATTAATGATAATCAGCGAGGTATGCCGATTAGAAAAATCGAGCTATTTCAATCGGACTGGTTCGGTCTTTTACATAGTTCGCCATTGTGAAGAATTGGTTCATGGTATGATAACTTAGACGAGCTGCTTCGCTGAAGCAGCATCGTCAAAAATGTATGAATCGGGATAGTATTATTTAGTGTAAACCTTTTTATTTTAACTCAATTGCGTTTTAAGTACGTACTTCTTATTTGAAGCGCAAGGAAGAGTCCGTTTCCTTGATTGAACCCGGTCGCTAGGTGGACACCATGTCCACTACTCCACTGCGACCTTTGAATATTTAAGTATTTCAGCATGATATAATATTATGTTGCTACAAACATGTGGAACACAATTCATATGTAGTATAAAATAAGGCCGTATGCATACAATTTTAATGGTGCATCCCTCTTCATACATGAATGATAACTACCTGTCTGTCCTTGATTATAAGTTGCAAATTCGCTTTTTACAGGTATACTCGATTATAAAAGACTGATGATCATCAACTTAACAACACATCTCCCCAGTGCTACCTTGTGTGGCTGATTCTAATGAGAAACTTCAGTGTAACAATGCCTATGGAGTGTGACAATCTAGCTGACCAAGCAAATATTATCATTTAATATAATAAAAAAACTTCCAGTGTAATATACATATTATATTTATTATGGCATTGTCAAACACAGAACAAATACAAAAATGTTGATTTTCCCAATAATGACTGTCACAATGTGATACTGTTTTAAGCTTCTCAGTCGTCTGTGTCTTATAATAATAATCTTAAATAATGTAATAAAAACATGCATATTTGTATTACTCGTTTTACAAGTATATATATTTCAATATTTTTTATCGATGGTCAATCAATGTTAGGTTAACTTATAGATCTATTCTTTGATTTGAGTTTTCTCTATTGAGGTCAAATAAATATCACATGAGCTATTAAAATTTCTATCACAGCAGTATCCCTTGCTTTTGTGAAAGTACTTTAGAAATCAGGGAGAATTATTTTACTGAGTCAGCCTTAATCAGTGATTTTACATGTGTTGAATTCTATGGAAGATGCATCAATGATCAAGATAATAATGATAAATGTTTAAATTAATAAAGAATCAATAACACTCATAAACTGTGACATTATCACAGTATTGTGTGAAAGGATTTGAAGAAGTTGTGTGTTTTGAACAATTATTTATGTGAATTTGAATTAAGATATCAAATTTTTAATAGACATCTGACATTTTGTTGATTGTCTGACAAAAGAGTTAATTTCATATTTAGAAGGTATTTTGTGTATTAAATGTGCAATAAATGCATAAAATACAAAAATGCCAATACAGTTATATTTAATGGGCATCACATGCCCTTTTTCTTGTAATTAAATGCTTTAGTGAAAATGAAATCATCATTTAATAACGTTTTTAACAATTAATAATACCCTTTTACATAAATTTTCTTTTGAAATATGACGCTTAAATGACATTTGAAACACTAATATAAGATATAATTTGTGCTCATATGCTGTTTCATTACACGCTATGATATCATGTGTATGAATCATGTGTTCTGCTTAGAAAACAATGTATCTGCCACTTCTATTTTGTTGTATGAAAATTACTCGCACAGGTCATTTGAAAGATCAAGAGATTAATAACAGTGTGCTATACCCTGTCCCTTGTGACTTGATGTTAATTATTCCCCACTTCTACATGTATATGGTCAAGTGCAAATTTGCAGATTTGACAAATAAGTCTTAACCGTGATCCCAGAGGCAGAGTTTCCTATAATTTATATTTAATTTAATTCATGATCTATATTGTCCTTTGGAAAATCTTAGTTGGTCACAGTATTCAACTGATTGTTTTCAATTTGTAGTTATTATATTTCCATTATTTATCAGGCAACATCTATCCTCAAAAGTTTAACATAATTGCTTTGTGAATGAGTGCATCATAACATAAAATGAAAAAAAAAATAGTATAAAATGGCAGTAAAAAATCACTTATGTGCCTTAAATCTGAGATGATATGGTGATGTATTGGAAGTTCTCATAAATAATGTGACCCATAGTTGTATAATTGTATAGTCACAAGCATAAGTGTTGTCATAATACAATTTAAAGCGTCATAATACAATTTAAAGCCCATAATTTACTAAAACAATGTGAAATTTGATGTTAACTTTTTTCAAGATTTGTTAGTGTGGAAAAGCTAACAGGCAAAAAAGTTACATGTACTGTAATTAAGTTAATTAAGTGACAGGTAGTTTTACTGATTTGGTTGGATGCATATGCATATATATCATGTTTTGTGCAGAGGACAGTAGCAAAAAATTGAGTTGCACATTGTTTAAGTAAATAAGTAATGTAGTTAGAAGGACAGAATCATCAATTATCATATTTTCGATTATAAAAAAGATTGCTGTCATATTGGAGATTGTGTTCATCTAGCTTTAAGAAGGGCCCTGTTTGATCCCCACTCGCACTATGTGAGGTTTCTAAAAATCTTTAAATAATATGATTAAGTTAAGATAGGGCCAAGAAAGCCTTGTTAATTTGGGGGGTTAATAATTCTGGAGCCAAATCTACCAAGGTTGAAGGCCGAGGCCAAATAAACCCAAGGTCGCATGAGTCTGCTATAATCTCAACAGGGATTGTTTCTACCCAGGAAACAGGCTTGAGTGTCTTAGTAAGCTTTAGACTGTCAGTGCAATCTCTCTCAAATAAATTTGTTAAATAAATAACTATTTGTAAAAATAAACATTCTTCACAAATACAATTATTTAATTTACCTGTTAGTTGCAATAATCCAACTCCCAGCTATTGTCCCTCCTGAGCTGTACGTATGTACCAATGCAAGCTCAGAGCATTCGGGAATAACTAATTTACCTGTGGACAGGTATCATTTCAGTCTTGATGGTAAGCGAGCTATGTCCAAACCACCATTACTATGAAACACTAGTATTTTGAATATTGCAATTTCCACAGAAATGATGCTGATGATAATTCTACACAATGATGAATTATAAGATATTTCTAAATTCCAAGTCCACTAACAATTCAACTACCAGTTCAATTGCTTCGAAAACAGTTGAAAATAACACTATTACACTATAGAACCGTGCCACATGTACAAAATTTCTCACTTTTTCGCAATATAAATCGTGTTCCACTGTTGTTTTTTTCGAGCGTCCTCATGATTGAATCATTTTCCATGACATTTAAAAATTAGAGATTCGATGCCCACAGCCGCCCATATTGAAAGTAGTTTAAAAGAAGGCAGATATTGATACATGGAATAAATTGTCTGCTAATCCAGAGTGGTCAAACGCTATGTAAACAAAAGGGAACTACTCTAAGGGTTAGGGGTTAAATTCTACTTATTTGTTGTTTGCAAATCTTTTTCAATACAATTCATATTAATCATTGTTAAAATCAAAGGTTTCTTCGCCCAATTTACATAGCTGCGTGACATTAGATCGTCGGCAAGTGGGTACCATTTTTTCCCGACCAAACCCAGCAAACGCTCTATTCATCTCTTATGTTTTCGGAACAATACTCTCTCTTAAAGCCTTGCCAATGGTATTTTTCGTTTCCAGTCATCGACGATGATAAAAACGACCTCCATTACGTTTATTTACGGGTGCCCTTTCCCTGTCGTATATTTATGTATGAAATGTATGTAATTTTAATTTACGATTTGCTTGAAACGCGATTTCATTGAAACATCGTAATTTATGTTAATCGTTATTTACAACTAGTCGTAAATCGTTGATAAAACGGCTGCATTATCTAAATAACTTCTCAATATGGAGTCGCGGTAAACTATATATCAACTTGATATTATTCAATACTTGTGAAGTTAGTATATATCATTGATTTTACATTGTAACACCTACACTCGATCAGGTGATAGAAACAGTTATTAATTCAGCAAACCGACTTAAGTTAAAATGCCTTGTACTATTGTTAACAATTTTATATAGATTTTATGCACGATCATAAATTTATAGTGGTTTTGTCGGTAGATAACTCTTGTATTTGTTTTAATACTGTCCGGTCATTTCAATGATCGATGAAGTGATTTAAAGTCGCTGTCAGACAACAAATGTATGGCGCCATATTGTTGCAAATAACTCCAGTAACATTTCATACCCAATACGACTGATACATGTGGTATGCTGACTAACAGTTACTACCTTACATTAATGAGGAATGTGCCTTTCGTAATGCTATACATGCTGATTTTTTGTCGAAGCTCACTGTATATATATATTCCATTATCCACTGTATATATATATATATATATATATATATATATATATATATATATATATATATATATATATATATACAGTGGATAATGGAATATATATATACAGTGAGCTTCGACAAAAAATCATATATATATCATATATATATACTGTTTGAAAATTTATTTATCACCGAATACATAAGATTTGGAATACCCACATTTTCATAAGTACACACAACTACAATTTATTTTATGTTCCAACATAATTTCGTTGAAATAACAATTGTTTATAACGTTCTTTGTTCGTATCTCCACATTAGTGTGTAAGTTTTTCTAACATCAAGCACATTCTGTAATTATTTTACTGTCGGAATATTTCGTTTTAGTGCATAATGATTAATCGCCTATTTACAAATGAAATATACGAAACATTAAAATACTTTTCAAATGATGCAAGAAGAAAGTAGAATGCAGCATTGCAATCCATTAAAGTGATCAATTGATGTGTTTACCTGTGTATACCTGTTCATAACAAAAATAACTTTTATTGGATTACATATACTTCGTCGTTTTTATATGTTTGACAATGTCAGCCAACACAAATTGTGCAAATAAATAATCCAATAACAAAACGAGGACCAATGACGAAGCGTCTCCTGGCTTCATAAGTGATAAACAACCCGACAAATGCAGCCGCACTTCCAATCAATCACCCACGCAACTATCAAGTGTTCTGGAAGTGCCATCTACACCGGTGTATGAACAGTTCGCCCGTACTTTCCACCGCATTTACAATACGTTGCTCATCACCATTAACAATGTATCGTACAGGGTTATTGGGTTGCATCTCCTCTTTCACTGTGCACTTCCGGTCCGCCCGCAACCAAACCTCCTTCATATGCCAATGACAGTAATTTTCTGACATAAACTAGAATGTATTGAATTTAAATTGGTGAAACTTTATCAATTGAAAATGATGAAAACAAACTTTCCTGATACGTAACTCTTGTTGAAGCATGAATGGGCATTATGAAAACGAACTTCTCTTAACTCGAATCCAAATTTAATGATATTTAAACACGTCGACAGTTTGATAGTGAATAACGTCATTATTTGAAGGTTAAACTGTCTGATCTCAAGGCAAGTTTTGAACCGACCTTGACAGATAGCCACTCTAAAAACAAAATTACTTGACTTGAAATCAAATAGCATGTCACTCTTTTACGAACTTTTAGGTCTTAAATCACGCTAAATGCGGGATAATTTATTGTTCTTTAACTTTTTAGAAAAAGCATTATTTGAAAGCCGAAAAATGAAAATTGTGATGATAAACCTTTAAAGTGTTTGTGAAAATAAGCTTTCAAAACAAAATGCCCGCAGTGCAGTAAAAATCGACAAAGCGAATCGTATCGGCAGTTATGATCGATGCTCTTTCCACCTCTTGTAGCAAAATTGACTAGTTTCAAGACAAAATACAAATTAAACAGCAAATGTTCGACATTCATTATGCTCTTAACAAACGCATCCGTGATCAGATTCCATGGACGATCCAGGAGAGACGAAAACGTCTTATTCCATATCTCTTAAAGACAAACTTCACATCGATGAGTCAACATTTACAGTGGATAAACTGCCTCCAAGCCCTGCACCCGAACTGCCGCCACAACGCTCCGAGACCCAGCATCAACATGCAACTAAGCAAACAAATTACAGAGCGCTGGCCTACCTCAAGTCGCGAGCTAGAATCAGCAATGGAAGCCGCTTAAATTTCTTGTTTGGAACGTTCAACGTTTAAGCTCACAACTATGTGACCCTGATAGTTCATGCTTAACATAAAGCTTAACGTAAAAGCGATAATTTTGTTGGTGACTATAAACACAAATTCAGCTAACGTCAAAATGAACATAATGCATGTAGTTTTTTTATGTAAACTACTTAAAAACAAATATGTCTGTAATAATGAGGAGTATGTGTTACACTGTTTCATCCCACCAGAAGACTCTTTAGTTAATAGGTATTACAATTCGCATTTATTTAAATTTGACTTATAAAACTTTATTACTGAACGCATATAGTATTATAATACGCTTGGTGATGTAGTTCTCATGGGCGATTTATACTCGCGCATTGGCGAAAAAAGTGACATAGAAAATACTCAGTTGAACCCTTTTGTAAACATGTCCGTCGATGAAGTTAAATATATTGATCTACCACGTCGCACATCACATGGTGTCATTACAAACCGGTTTAGGGATAGATTGTTTACTGCATGCAAAGACTGCAGTGTATGTGTTCTTAACTGTCGCCTAGAGCAAGGATTATTCACTTCCTATAGTTAATACAGAAATAATGTTTGAGCGAGTTTTGTTAACTATATTTTATCTAACTATCAGTTTTATGAAACAATTTTTACATGAATATTTGCGAATTTAATGATAATTGTGCAATTTAATTTTCATTAAAAATACTAAATAAAAATGCGTCATTAAACAATACACATCATCGTATCAATTGGATCACAGCGAGTAGATATCAAGATACCTTATTTAATTTATTACAAAACGAATCATACAATTTTGACCGACTTACACAGTCGTTGGTTAACGGTTCATTGGATTTGGATTCGTGTATTTATGACCTGTCCTGAATCATTTATCGGATATCATTTCGTGTCCATGGCAAACGACGCTGTAGTACGAGTTAATATAAATCTGATAATTTCGGATTAGGCCGCATTGGTTTAACACTGATTATAAAAAAAGCAAAATACCTTTTATGGATCGAAATATATAGATTATTTTATACCCAGCAAAATGATACAAGCGTTTACATTTTTAAATGTTAATGAATGTTTCAATCATTTTAAGCAAATGTTTGCAACACCAAACGAAAATTGTTATGGAAAGTGCATTTACTCAGATTCAGCATAAATGTTGACTTGCTCGACGATCGATGAAATAATTTTAACGATAAATTCGTTGTCCCGAAATAAAAGCGCTGATATGGACGGAAACGTTGCGGAATTTGTTATTGTTTATACAGAATTCATTGCCCTCACCTAGTTAAAATATTCAATTATTATTTGATAACAGCGTATAATCTGAGTCTTGGACCAAAGTCTCAATTGTCTTATTGTTCAAAAAGGGTGATAAATTTAATCCGGCAAATTATAGAGGTATAACTCCAATTAATATTTTTGCTTAAATATTGTCCTAAACGCTGCGCAACCGTCTTAATAATTTGAGCGAGAATGACACGATTTTAATGATTGTCAATTTGGTTTTAGATATTATGTTTGACTGTATATTTGTTCTACATAGAAGTATTTAGTAGGTTTTAGCGAATAATTTTAACCTTTTATGTGCCTTTGTTTACTATGAAGAAGCATTTGATACTGCCATTGATGATGCCGTATGGATTAAACTTGTGATCTTGGGTATCAGCTGAATATGCTTTATATACATAAATCCATAATTTTATATGTTAATGTTCAATCTTGTGTTCAAGTTTAATGTCGTACTCAAAATGAGTTCACGTATCATTAGGGATAAAGCAAGGTGATATATTGTTACCTCTTTTTTTATTCTGTTTATGAACGATATTAGTGACTATTTGAGATCTTCAAACCCATGTATAAATGATGATGATAAATTATCTTTTTTTAATGTTAATGTTTGCCGATGACATTGCAATTTCTTCAATTGATCCCCATAGTCTACAACAACATTTAAATTGTATGAACAAGAAACCGTCGGAGACGGGTGATGCTCCCCAAAGTTTTTTTTGTCACAATATTGCACTATATATTCAGATAAAAGGAAATGTCTTAAGGGGCATAACTTTGGACAAAATAATACGATGGTTTAGCAACTGTAAAATTTCAAAGGGCCATACCACTCTAAATAAATCATCTAACCAGAATCCACAAATAACATGCGCATCTCCTCAATGTAGTTAAGCTTCCCATAAAGCTTCATTGAATTCCAGTCAGTAGTTGGGGAGGAACAACCCGGACAAGAATTGCACTATTAGTACAGTTTACAGAAAATATCAAAGTGCCATAACTCTGTGAAAAATCATCCGACCATAACCGGCTGATAATATGCACATCTCCTGTTGGTAGTGAAGCTTCCCAGAAAGTTTCATTGAATTCCCGTAATAAGTTGCTGAGAAATAGCTCGGACAAGAATTGCACTATATGCCCAATGGAAAATTTCAAAGGGCCATAACTCATTGAAAAATCATCCG
The DNA here is from genome assembly GCF_020536995.1 of Dreissena polymorpha. Classification (NCBI taxonomy): domain Eukaryota; kingdom Metazoa; phylum Mollusca; class Bivalvia; order Myida; family Dreissenidae; genus Dreissena; species Dreissena polymorpha. The sequence continues at coordinate 10,575,376 of NC_068358.1, forward strand.
ACGAAAACCGGCTGATTATATGCACATCTCCTCTTGGTAGTGAAGCTTTCCATAAAGTTTCATTGAATTCCGGTCATTAGTTGCTGAGAAATAGCCCGGACAAGAATTGCACTATATGTACAGTTAATGGAAAATTTCAAAGGGCCATAACTCTGTGAAAAATCATCCGACCAGAACCGGCTGATAAAATGCACATCTCCTCTTGGTAGTGAAGCTTCCCATAAAGTTTCATTGAATTCTGGTCAGTAGTTGCTGAGAAATAGCCCGGACAAGTATTGTGCACGGACGGACGGACGGACAGACGAAACGGCGACTTAATACTCCCCCCAAAAAAAATTTGGGGGAGCATAATAAATATTCTAAGAGGTGGGTTATCAAGATAAATGTCTGGAAAACTTAGGAATGTATTTTTCAAATGTATAAATATAGAAATATTCATAAATGGAAACTCAACGGCGACACTATTGAGATATTAGATGTGTTTAAGTACTTCGATGTTTAACTTTTCTATAACGGTTCACTCAAACGTGCAGTTGAAGCACTGAATGAGCAGGCTTTCAAAGTATATAATCACTTATTTCATTATTTTGGGGAATCAATTTAGATATTTAAACGAAAATGTTTTTGTTTTGTTTTTGCATTTCAAATTTTGAAATCATATTCTTGGGATTCGTCAACAAACATCTAATGCTGCTAAAATAGATGAACTTTGTCACTTCTCGTTTTCTGTCATTTGTAAAGAATGGGCCCTTAAAGCCGCCCGAGTTGATGTTGGTATATTTTCCAATTTTTGTTATGCTTCGCAAAAAGTGATTATGAGTCAAATTGTGTTTGTAGATGTCAGATGTGCAAACAATTTGGTCAACATCAGCCAGGAAATGCCCATATTCAGTACAAAGATAGGGCTTTTCAATTTCTGCGAATGCACATAAATAATCTAATTTTAAACACGCGCGGGTCACATGCAAAACCACGTGACCATTGAATCATTGTTTACAACGCCATTTGCATGAATGATGAATTATCATGCCATTACTCGTTAACAATGGGACAAGCAAACAGACAGGGCATAGCAGCGTAATGTTTTTTGCAGCGTGATTTTTTGTCAATAACTATGCATATTATTCGACAAATTTTAATCTACTTTCTGCTAGCTTGATAACAACTCCTTATGTTTTCAATCCACAAATCGGCCTTATTGAATTCGCTCTGATCTAAGAAATCGTTTTTATGCAATCAGCTTGCATTATTACTTTTTTACGAACATGATATTCAATACACAATGATCCTCGTTTATACATTTCAACAAAAACGTATTTTAAAATAACTTTGCTAGGGCCATCCGTAGACATTATTCGTTTGTAAATCGCTTGTGTTATTTAGTAGTTCTTCTTTGTTTTGAAATGCGCGGAAGTGGAAATCACGTGAAATTGGCGCTCACGTGACCCAAAGCGTGCATACGTCACAGGTTAATAATAGTCTTCAGAATTCCGTTTTGTACATGATTAGGTTTCGTATTTTTTATGCTTTTGGCATATATTGGCACAATTTTTGCGAAAATCAGTATGGAAGAGTTAAGCTTTTGAATGTATTTGACGAATACTAATCAATCCTGGTCAGTTGAGATTAACCTTATTGCTGTGAGAAATATCATATCGGCTGATGAATCCTGTTAAGAGGGTATGCACGATTTTGTCAAATATTTATGAATTTATATAACATGTGTAAACAACTTAATATAAATATGTTTCAATATAAATTATAATGAAAGTTAAGAAGAACATGTGTCGAAAAATGCGAAATAAGCCGGATATTTAATTCTGAAATAGAAAATGTATGTACAGTCGAATTTGTTAGCATGTATATCATGCATGTACGATGTGATTCTAAATTTAGTTTTACGGATCATTTTAGTTTCCTGCAACGATATCTATTCATACGACACACGAACACTAACTCCGATCCTATTTAAAAGACGAATGCTTCGGTTATTGTAGGAAATATGTACGAAATATATCTTCGTCACAATCGGCTCGGGGCGCTAATGTGTCTTTTCTGCATTTTACGAAATTCGTCTTCAGTAAATAATTGTTCTTGCCTATTTTGTGTAACATATTTTTATCAATGTATTACAATTTAGCACACATACAAATCGTATAATCTCCCTTTAACTTTTAGTTTAGAATCAAGGAATCACAAACTACTATGATAAATCGAGAATTTATTACATTAACTACTGCCGATGCTTGCATATATATCGATCGCAAACTGCGTTTGCCAAATGCTGTTACAATTCAGTAATTAATGGTTGCACAAGTTTCATTAAATCGATTACATTTGTATACTAAAACAAAGAGTTTGTGATGTTAACATCCAAACTTGGTTTGAATGTATTAAGTCTAAAAGTGAGCTTTAATATGATATCATATTAAAAATAATCATTATGTTTTGAATCCCACTTATCGGGTATAGATAATAAAAGGCATGAAATTGCATTAAGTAGATTCTCGTAAGCGTACAGTGTATACTACTGTTATGATTGAATTAGAATTTCATTTTCGATACATTTACCAAATGTATAGAGATTTTTGGTCAAAACCAAATAAGGCTGTCATTTAACGCATTGAATTATTTCGAAAAAAAATATGGAATCAAAAATTCTTAAGATGTATCCGTAAAGTATCGAAAGTAATCTATTTTGCAATGTTAACACTAACAGATAAAATTGATTCTTCGTTTGCTTCGCAGTTGTTTAAAATTACTTCGTATGATAGACCTTTTTGTTTTCTATATTTTCTTGTTTATTTTGCCCAAGGGACATTAGGCGGCGAGGGCCGAATTCAGGCGTCCGGCCCAGCTCTGCCGTGTGTTATCTTTTATATTACATATCATACTATTTTGTTCCTTCAGTACACATTTTACAGAACCATCTCTCCGGACTTTTATTTGATTCAATTGATTACAAAATTTATGACGTATATCATGTGAAGTAATTTCTGTAACGAAACCAGCTAGACTCTCTGGATTTTAGGACAACAATTCGGACGGGATTTTATTTAACAGTTAAATATTTGTTAAGCATCGAACACATCCACAACGTATTTCGGAGTTTGTCATGCATAGTTGGGAGCTTCGATAGGAATAAAATTATTGTAATCGCTTCGACAATCGATTTTTGAAATCGTGTTTTTGGTGACAGTGGTTAGCATTCGATACAATTGTTTAAAAAAAAATGTTAATTAAAATCAAAAGAGATAAAGTAAAACGGAGTGAATAACGAAAAACGGAATAAAACATCGTTGTTATTTTATTATCAAAAGCGCCGGATTAAAGTTGCCATCGAGGTAAGTTTGTCTTTCACAATAAATTTTGCTGTTTGATGAATCCTGTTTAAGTGGGTATGCACGATTTTGTCAAATTTGTATGAATTTATATAAAATGCATACAAACTTATTTTACATATATTTCAATATAAATTAAATAAAAGTTAAGAAGAATATGTGTCGAAAAATGCGAAATAGGCCAGATATTTAATTCTGAAATCGAAAATGTCTGTACAGTCGAATTCGCCAGTATGTATATCATGCTTGTACAATTTGAATCTAAATTTAATTTTACGGATCATTTTAATTTCCTGCAACGATATCTATTCATAAAACATACGAACACTTACTCCGATCCTAGTAAAAAGACGAATGCTTCGGTTATTGTAGGAAAAAATGTACGAAATATTTTCGTCACAATCAGCTGGGGGCGCTAATTTGTCTTCGCTGAATTTTACGAAATTCGTCTTAAATGTATAATTTTTCTTGCCTATTTTGTGTTATTGTAACATATTTTTATAAATATATTACAACTTAACACATATCAAAATCGTGCATACCCGCTTTAAAACGCAAATAGATGATTCAATCTAATTACAGATGACTTTCAGTTTTAATACAAATTTGTACTATCCAAATTGTGTGCTAATTTTATTGATCATCGTTGATCATCGTTGGCTTAGATTGAATGTGGACGCCATTTTGTTCAGTTGAAGTAGCGTAATCCGATATTTTCTGATATGAAAAATCGGCCCGGCTAAGCGGGCCGATATAATTTATATTGGCCCGCTAGATACGAATAACGGCCCGCTCGCGACTTCATTTTGTTACTATTTATAGTAACGATATGTAATATTTATTTATATCAACTTTTGACATTATGTTTATGCTACGACTTACTTGCCTATACTAGTGGTAAAGTAACAATCATTATTACATACAAAAATTCTCTATAGCCGAACTTCATCTGTGTTTATGTATTGATGATATGATTTATATTGCCAAAATCATGTATTGCCGATTATGCGAATAAATAAAACATTTAAAATAAATCAGATGATGAATAAAAGCTGAAGAAAAAAAAACAGCCTACATAAATCTGTGAAATACCGATTTGTTTTATTGATTTCATTTGTGCTTGTTGTCTTAGACAAGGAACCAATTAAAGTATGGGGAAAAAAATTAACGAGAGCACAATTAAGGTTTGTTTGTAAAATTTCGAGAAACAAAGCTTAAGCCTATTTGACGCATATGAGTTCTGACGTTGACGCCAATTTAGAAGCACACATTCACTTTTTAACTATTGCGCGAGTAGCAGTTTTAACGATCAAGCATCTACGCGATATGCAGTTAGTTGTAATTTTAATGTACACTGTAATAATATGAAAGCATAACTATGTAGACGTGAACAACGTTTATCTAGAAAACGAGACATTTCCTTCTTAATTCATGTTTCATAGAGTAACTAAAACACACACATCCGTTATGCCGCCAGATATTGTAACATTAGAGGCGATGATAAAATGTCGACCATGAACTTGGGTAACAAACTTCGCTATCAGAGCTCTGGACTTTCAAAGTTAACGTTAAAACCTTCAGACACCAGGGTGTGGCCCGTTTTGACCCAAGGGGCATGACATGTTTGTATAGTACCAAAATACGATGTTTTCAAATCAATATTATAAGTATCTCCAGGCGCCGTTGTCGTTTCAGAGAAATACAAGTTACAATTAATGTTGTTTATAACCAATGTGTTACCATTTGGTTGATGTCAGACTTTTACTACTTAAACAAAAATATCGGGTTCCATTATTTGTATAAATAGTCAACTTCGTTGTAACCTTCGATTTTAAAGTTTACCTTACATGCTAGGCGGTGGTTTTCCTTAAGTATCTCGTTGATATGTTCATAGAATGTAAGATATTGTGTTTATTTGGGTAGCCAATAATATTCAGTAATGATTATGTGGAAGTTAATATAAACATGTGTTCATTTGTTGATCTTTCTAAGATTTACACGGCTCGATTCATGTCGACCGACATCCTGAAAATTTAAATGTTCGATTCGTTTATTATAACACATTTTCTAAATAGAGAATAATAGGTTAGTGTTGATTATAGAGCAGGTTTATCATGCGAGGCTTAGAAAACAAAAAGCACGAGCCTTGGCGAGTTCTTTTTCGTTTTCGTGCCGAGCATTATAAACCTGATCTATAATCAACACTAACCTATTATTCTATTTATCCCACTGTTTATTCACTCAACCTTTTTATTTAAACAAAATTAGTTTTCATGAGTGTTTGTGGTACTTTGATAATGACTGTCGTGTAATCGAGGTCAATGTATTACTCCGCGTTCCAAAAACAACCGCTGATCAAATAATCAGAATATCGTTCTGTGACAAAGACTCGTGCGTTATTAATTACAATTTTATTCATATTGAATTGCAAATCTAAAAGTTTATCAATATAACATTTAGTTCTTATGTACAAGGAACGACATTTGTTTACAAAGTAGCCTTACAACGTAGCACGTGCCGTTGATTATAGCAGAAATTTAATGAACGGGGCTTTAATCAACCGAATTTGCTATAAAAGTGGGATAAAACTTGATAATGCAAACTAAGCATATAGTACGGAAAAAATAAAATACCAACAACAAGTTTGTTTTATGCATAGCATACGTGGTAACACAATATACACTCGTAGTTCCCGATTTGTTTTTAATCATTTTTTGAGGTATGGGGAATTCATTTACAGTGCACGTTTTTGTGTAAGTAAGCGGCAACATTTATTCATACTTTAACAAACAGCAGTATTTATCGATAAACTCTATTATGGTCATGCATCTATATAAGGTTTACGGAGTATACTTAAGAAATAATTAATTTGATGTATGTAATACATATTACATTATAAAAGTAATTTAAACTAAAATGGCCGTCTCTTATATAAATATCACAAAGCTGTGAAATGTTGTGTGACGGTAAACAAAAAAGCCGTATCGAACGAGGCGGCATTTCCAAGAAAAGATCACACAAATATTTTGATTCAATAACAAACAATAACATGAATTTTAACGTTAGTATTTTAAACAAAAGTATTTTAATTTTTTACATGGAATTCATATAAACCAACCATCCTTCGACATGCATATAATCATTTTCAGTAGTGCATTCATCAGCAGCATTGTGAGTACAGGAAATGGAGACTCTCCGTGTCTTTATGAGACTGATTAAACGGTATACCCAAATAGTTCCGCATCATTTTTACTTCAGTAACTCTTCAACATCTATAACGCCGTACTAAAGAGGAATTTGTCTGCAGGATTTTCCAGTCCGACGTCTTAAAAAATGCAATCATATTGCATTAATTTATGTTTGATGCTATTGTATTTCTCGATATGGCTTAAGTGAATTATTGCAATTCATTTAAATATGCTACACTGTACATTTAACTAACACAATAATATCGACATAGGAATTTACTGTATTCAATCATTTTTGAATATCGCATATTGTGCCGATTTTTTAAACATGAAAACACAATATTACAAATAAATACTAGTAATCAATCATTAATTGCATATATATTACCATTGCTATTTTTGTTCACCGTTTCCTCATCACCGTTTCTTCTGAGCTTGTCGTCAGTAGTGTTGTCCCCAGAGTGCTTACTGAAACCATCCACTTGCTCTTCTTTGTCAGCCTGTGCAGCAGTTTGCATTGGTTGTTTTATCGGTAAGTCCTTGTAACGTGTAATTGCCGATTCGTCAACTGACGGTATTTCGAATGTGTCGTTAACATTCATGCTTACTTCACTGTTTTCCGTTATTACCTATATCATAATATGATTAATCAGATATTATATATTCTTATATATATATTCTCAAATATATTTCAGAAAAAGAATCGATATAGAGATAACGATGATATGACATTCTAATACAACACGTCAAGGGTTAGCTGAAAATGTTTAAAGGAAAAGATTTGTTGGGAGCGCATTTAATTATATCGGGTCAGCAGCGGATAGTATTTTAGCACGATACTTGAGATGGTTAAATCAGATTTATTGCACCAAATACTTTATATTACATCATACGACTTATATTATCTACATGAAAATATATAACATGTTTGACAAGAAATCTCAAGTAGAGACAACGGCTGTTTTTAAACTTCAACTCGTTTGGACATTTTATATATGGGCTTTTTAAGCAATCTTTTTATAGCAGACGTAGTTCTGTAGCAGAAAATGTTATGATTAAAATGAATTGATATTATGGAGTCTTACCGATCTTACTGAAGTGCTTCTAGATTTGAGGAAAGTTCTACTGGCGTACGACGACCTTTGTTTTTTCGTTTTATATGCCTTCCAAAGCTACAATATTCAAAGTGTTTATTATTCATTTATGACAAGTTTGTTAAGTTTGCTTTAAGCAAGCAACAAGATTGGGAACACATAGTTATAAATTAAAAAAAATAACTTTGATTGTGTTTATGTAATACACTGCTTTTAAGCGTCCCTTTATTTTTACATTCATTCATCAGTTACCTAATCAACACATTAGTAAACGTAAATGGAAATTTTAGTTAATTACCGTTTTGTTAAATGCACAATGGAACATGAATATCACCAAACCCTGAAAAGATTTTCAAATATAAAAAATCAATTTCATTATATAACAACATAAGATTTTATTGAAAAATCTGCAAGTCGCTAACATTCGCAAAATACATTGAAGCTAACGTGTAATGTCTACATATAAATCATGATACAATATGAAGTTGTTTTGTTAGTTTTGAAAAAGCACAATACCGTTCTAATTTGCTGCAATTCGGTGCACATTCTTTTCGATTTGGCACACATCATAACAAATGTTATTAATTAAATATAAATCAAGAATATTAATAATGCATATCTGTTTAGAAAAACCGCCATTGTAAAATAATCATTAATACACGCAACTGATGACGACGATTATAGTTATATTTATCCCATTGAGTACCTGGAGACTGTTGCAGACAGCGAAGGCGTATTGTACCCAGGCCATGCTTTCGTCCAGATAGAAAACCCCCAGAACCCAAGTAAGTCCCATCAACGGTAGTAAAACTAATAGACACCACACTGCTGACCTGAATGATAATACCATTTACTTGCAAAATAAAGATTCGTAAGCGAAAATGAAGTATCATAGTTTGCCTTATAATAAATCACTCAGTTATTAACATTATGAAGTACTCGAACTATCGTTTTGCAAAAAAAAGTTAAACGATTATACTTGGTGATGATCTTATTTATAATCATAAATTATGCAAATCTGATAAATAATACTTCACTTTGCTAAGAATACGCTAATTATGTTCGTAATTCTTTTTGCGCTACACTATTTTACTTTAAGACATTTGGCCTCGAATTTGTTTTTCATGATATCTGCAATTCTGTTGTTGTTTTATTTAATATGCAATTTAAACATAACAGTACAGTAAGTATATCAGCAAATTACAAAGGGGATTGACGACGGTGTGTAGCTACATATTGACATAACGGAACCTTAGTGACTATTGTATTATTCGAGGTGCAAAATGAATTATTGTGGACATTTCAATACATGATGACTTACTTTGATCTTTCAACTGTTGACTTCTTTGCCATGGTGTACGATCTTAGTGTTGCCCGTATCACAAACACTAGGATGATGAAGTTTACCTGCGGAACAAGGCTAATATAAAGTGAAATTATCGAGAATTCAAATGATAAAAACGATATTAATAAATTAATTAGTTTAAATAACAAGTGTTTAGAGGATCTAGTTGTTAATAATGCTTCGAACATAATTCTGATTTAGTATTGGACGAAACTATTATTATTAAAATTATTAGAATTGAGTAGAGCGTACCAAAACGACCAGCAGGGCAGGTCCAACGAAGGCCCAAATGACACCTCCCTTAATTGTCAACCAGCATCTAAAAGATATTTGTAGTTAAGACATATACGTATCAGCATATTTGCTGTTCATTGTAATGGTTACATTCCGAACACAAACTCCTTGTTTTTCCGTACAAAAAAATCAAGAACAATGGTGTGGTCACTTACGAGCTTTCATTCCCATATCCTTCTGTCTTGGTGACACCGAGCGTTATCCCAACGATCACAGCAGGAACAACTGCACGTAGAAAGTATGCACCAACAATATATTACACATCAAACAGCCAGTTTGACAATTTAAACTGCAAACAAATGAGTGTTTTGTAAAGAATTCATGATCAATAAATAAGACTCTTCAGTCATCTCACATTGTGCTTCGTAAATAACACAACATTCATAATATAAAGTGATTCAAAAGTGGTAGATCTATACCAAGTATACTGCAAAGATATCGAACGATAATTACCCCAGGCAGCTGACAGCATCCATTTCAGTTTTGATTGTGTTTGGAAGACAATAAGTATAGACACGGCGACGTCAATACCTTCCACCAACATAAGGGAGAACACCACCAGGTAAATATAGTGCAGCAAGGACGCCAACGTAGTACAAATGATCTAGAATTGGGTGAAAATCTTCATTAAACATGATCAAAGATAAGAAAAATGAAACATCATAACTATTATCACAGGAGAATTAATTGTTTACCCGCAGTATTTTTTATTTAAACGCATGTGATAGATTGTTTATACGAAAATGGGAACTCAACACACTACAATAATACTAAAAACATGATATAAGCTGGTGAATTTATCAAACGTTATAGCAGATGGAGCTTTAATCAAAACATGATGATTTATTGGTTCACCTCATTGGTACGGTGGTAACTACAAAGCATGCATTATCTTTAATTGTAAAATGTTATCATTATGTCAGTTTAAAATACATGTACTGCAATCAGTTCTGTTTTACCACGTTAGCTAATGAGAAGTATTCAGCCTTGCCTTGCTTTCCGTTCTGTCGATGCCACCAATAAACATAACGTAAGCAATTATGAGGGCCACAGACAGGTTCAACAAGACAGCAACACGTCGTTTGCTTACATACCTGGAAAAATAATTCCATGTTAAACAACTCTCAATATTTTTCATCGATATATCATTTTGTTTACACATTTTAGATAAATTAATGAAACTTACTTCCAAAGCGCTATATGGAAAGTTATTGTCAACACCAAGCCGGCCAGTGATACCGAACAGCCAACTATGGAAATGATATCCAGGTGTTTAGTACTTGCTCTGCTCTGAAAAAACGCATCGTTATAGTGATACCGTAACATATATCTATTTACGCAGTATCTACGGACTGACACAAAGACAGAAAGAAAGACAGAAAAACAAACAGTTTATTGCGACTCTTACAACATTACATCGTTTTCATATATTAAGATTGCATAATGTCACTAAATAAGATATAACAGTATATAATTATAATCAAAACTTAACGCAAGCGATGGTAACAACAACAATATATATTCAGGCGGCACGGATAATTATCTTTACAGCATTTTTACGATCGAAACCCTAATAACAAAAGCTGCTTTGATGTATTTACAAACTTTACTGAGTTGTCAAGTCAAACTCATAAACGGCGTAATTTGTACAAAGATGGGTTAATAAAAATATACTGTTAATTCATTTATTTCTGTTACAGCTGCTTAAACATATACAATGGTAATCATCTTTTTAATCAAAGTTTACAACATAAACAATACAATTTATTGCATCGTATGTCATTTTAGGCATATCTGTCAGTTTGGATTCTCAACGGGTGTGTGGAAACTCTGAATCAGCGCATACGTTTACAAAGTAAGTCTTAACAAATATATCATGTTAAAAAGGGGTTTTAACAGTTTAAGCATATCCAATATCGAACTGTTAAGCAAGTGATCATACAACTCTTGTTTAAATCTGTCAACAAGCCTTCATTTGAAGCACAGAAAAAAAACGGGGTATTTGTAAAAAGCTCGGTATTTCAAATAAATAACAATACACATAAGTATTTTGTTTTCATTCGAAATTTAATATGTATAACCTATACATATATAAAAATAAACATATACATTTACATGTACCATGTGATGACTGTACGCAGGTACTGATGATGTTAATTGCATTCTAAAAAATGTGTTTTTAATCGATAAAAGAAAAAAACAATGCCATAGCGACTAGTTTTGATTAATCCCAAAGTCAGCGTGGTGCTTTATAAATGTACGTACGTGGCATTTGTCATATAGGCGAGTGACGACACAAATAAGATTGTTGTAGATACACGATGAGCTTTATCTCATCCTCTAACGTAAGCTCTACGCGTCTGCGTTTAGCTGGAGACTGCGACATTTTAGATGCGTTCAAAATTAGTAAACGGCAATGAATGAATTTGCATACAGATGGATGGATATTTAACAGTCATATTTTTAACAGTTTATCTGACAAACAAACCAAACAACCATTTCAGCGTTATAAACATGGCTATAAGATCTTTTAAAATATCCGAAAAGATCACAAGAAAGTGATCGTCGCAACGGCATGCATTAATGTTTTAATTAAATTGTTTATCATAGGCGATAATAAATAATTAATAAAACGATCGAGTCAATCACTTTTTGGTGTAACCGCACGTCTATTATAGACATTCACAGTTTGTGTTACATAACTTAATCGGACTCCCATAGCGCGGTAACGACTTGACACCTTTATGGTATGTTTAATCCGATTATCGATAATTGCGCGAGAAAAATGTGTGACACCGCACTCGCTGTGCTGACTAGGTATTGTTATTTTCACGCCTCAGGCATCTTGAGAATTTAGACCGTCCGGTATACTCAATGTATTTTACGTTGAAAATGACCAAATTTACGGAGATACCCGTCCGGTTTCCGGTTTTCAGAGAGTTCGGTTTATTCAACATTTTTTAACAAAGAAATAGAAGGAGAAAATGCGGGACTGGCCCGACCGTCCGGAATCGGGAGAGTTCCGGTATTCAGAGAGTCCGGTATTGGCAGAGTCTACTGTATTACAATTTTTATAAGCCTGTTTATTCACAACTTGCATTATAATGTTTTAATTGTTAAGAACAAATAGTTAAATATTGTGTTTACATACAATGGACATCTAACTCATTCTCTATAAACAGCAAAAAAGCATTTATTTTGACCTGTAGTAATCATATGTACAATTTTGAATGTATACGTTCAATATCATCTGACTTTGTGAACCTCATATTCCTGAAGCATAAGTGTAACATTGAACCATCTAAATAATAAAAAGGCACTAAAAAGTTAAACTGTAAAGCAGAGTACTACACAATCATGCGAAATCTGTATAGATAATATCATATGAAAATAATACCTGAATAAATGGACTCATAAGAATTGCAAAGTTCGTCAGGTGCGTGCAACGACATGTTGCGCTGGAATGATTGGAGGACATGACGAGACATCCGGTGGTGTCCCAGGCAAAACTTGTAGGTTTTTATGGAAAAGCGAACATGAATCAATTTTAAAATATCGCATTAAATATTTGGTTCATGCCGAGCATAACATATCGTATGGCATGCAAAATACAAATTATATTTATATACATACATGTATATATGATATACATGATATTCATGAAGACAATATCGCATGGCATGCAAAATACAAATTATATTTATATACATACATGTGTATATGATGTACATGATATTCATGAAGACAATATCTATACCCAAATAAAACGCTATGCAAAATCCATTAACGATTAAGAAGAACTTAAGTTTTAGATGATATGGTAAATGTGGATATTTTTAGCTTGACGGAGATATTGCAGAAAGCGCTGCCCATACAGAGTAGTATTCCAAAAACTGCAAATTGGGGCTGAGTGGAGGTTCTGAAATAAAACCAAACACATTTTGTAAAACAATTATTGAACACAAAAACACAACCACAAAACACAAAGAAAATAATGAGACGTCATAAAAGTACCTGTGCGTAGTCCATTGTTATATCAAGAAAAAAGTTCGTGGTGTTCTCCCAGTTATCCAACGTCACTGTCACAACCTCTGAATTTATAGTGTAATCACTGGAATATAAAGTAATTGTAGTCTAGGTATATGTATAGTTGAAGTATTTATTTCATACATCAAGGTTTATGCTTAGTCTAGGTAAACATATAGTACATACCTGTCATTTTTTAGCTTTGATGAAACTATGCCTGTCAGATTTCTGTATACTACTGCTGCGATTGAGTTTGATCCTTAAATGTATTTAATCAAGTAAATGTATTACTTCAAATACACTCAACACGATTTACCGAAATTAAAAAAAATAAACACGTACTTATGCAGATTATTAAATTTCAATTGCGCAAGAGGAGTAGAAATTCTTATTTACATAGAAGCCAGAGAAGCATACATAATTTCTTTTAAACATTCAATAAATGCATACGAGACTCTTTTCAATATTATGAACACTGCTCAGCAGACCATGTTATGAATGTGCATGGTAAGTTCTTATAGAACAGATTTAAAACGGCATCAGCCCAAATGAACATTTTGAACTCAATCACATTATTTTCATACCTATTAATGAGGCCTTCGGCAGAATAACAGAACTCGAAATGTTGACAGGTTTATCTGGGAATTTCAAATCGTCTATTGTCGTGTTTACTTTACTAACATGCACCACTGAAATAGGGTAAGAAGCTAAGAACAAATAACAAACGCCATATCGTATCTATATAATCAATAAATAAGATAAATATTGAATTTGCATACACTTCATTGCAGAGAACAAACGGATTACCCATATTGTCCATTTGTATGGTTTTACTGCTCTCCGAATTGTTTGCGAGTGTATTCATTAAAATGTCTGCGTACTTGTCAACCACATTTAGAACTTTCATCGCACTGGGATTAGCCGTACTCTGCAAAGTAAAAAACAATATGATGAGGGAAACATAACGTTGCATAAAGATATTGTGTGGTTTGTTGTTCTGATTTTGTTTTTATTTATAAATTTAAGATGTCATTTTAGCACACAAACGAAATATGCATTTCGTATATGTATGCAGCTCTGGCTGTTTTGCTTGAAAACATATCAATAATTGTGATCATAGAAACCATTTGTGTGGGATGTTTTTTTTTATTTATAAAGAGCAAAATTATTTAAAGTAAGTAAAAAGGTTGTTCTTATATGACGTTTTGCCGAGATTGTGTGCTGTGGACTTTAAATGCTTTGCATGATAGAGAAATACTAAAAATGATATTAATAATAATAATTATTATTATTATTATTATAAGATCAATTGTAAGCATAAAAGAACAGATTTTACAGATCTATCAGGTGACCCGTTGATTTCATTGTGGTCGTCCCCGGATTTCCATGATTCCGCGTTGTCATAGTCCAGTAAGTTACTTGTTGCGGCAAAAAACGACTATAGAAAAGAATGAAGTGTATTTTAATTACCGCCGCTTTCAGATGTGCACTCGAATTTAGTATCATAAAGTAGAATAACATTCATTTTTATATATTTTGACTACGATGTTTACGATCAAAAGTGGCTTGTAGTTTAATAAACTCGTAACTAAAAATCAATGACGGTTAAATATTTTACATTAGCTTGCTCGTCCGTAATCTCAATGTTGCCACTGACGCTTGCTATTATATCGAGCATGTTAGTAATTGCATTCAGTTCGCCGATATAGGATGTTCCGTTGTTAGGTTTTGTTAAATTTACTAGCTGATCTAGACTGTGGGTGATTTTCTGAGATGATGGTGCTTCTTCGATACTTTTCACCTGTAATCAAGAAGAAATTGTGTAAACGAATTACAATTTTGATAGTACTAAGCTGAGAAGTGTTAGAATAAATGTCGTATTGTTTTGGTTGTATTAAACTATAAAGATAATTACCATCAACATAAAAGTAAAGCCATTTTACAATGCAGCATAAATAAACTGTAATGTATACCCACCTCATATATGAGTTGAGCAACGCGTTCTGATACACAGTTGTAGAATGGATTGAGCCAGCGTCCTTCCTCGCTACATTGTCGACTAATCTCGCCAGAATATCCTTAAAAAACCATGAATGTTGCATGAGTTACATGTGTCCTAATTATTTTGTTTAAATGAATTATAATATATTCAATAGTATCTCCCTGTTGTGTAACACACATATAGCAAATGTTACCGGTAATAAACAAAGAGCCAAGCGCGTAATACAAATAATGCCCACGTTTTTATAACACATTTCAGAAGACTTCTACTATGTTGTATGAACAAGAATAAAGGTGAAAGAAGTAAATCATTTGTTACAAGTAAGAACATGAATATAACATTTACCATTTGGACAATTTTCCAATACAATAGCCCCAGGTTGAGTTTCTCGCCAGGTTCTGTTTTTCGTATCGTCATCGACCGAACAGTTTCTAACAGTCTTATCCACTATATACACATCAAACGAAATTCTTAAACTTTTCTTGTATATTATTTGACGTACAAGTGGTACTCACGTTAACTATAAAGACTATGTTACGAAACATATTGTAATTAATAAATAAATAATGAAGTCAAACCATAACATGTTAAATAAATCAGACGCGGTGAATTAAAGTGCACTGCTTGTAGTATAAACTTCAAGAAATAATATATCATCATTTTTAGCAAATCTTTTTTCATTACTTAACTCAGAAGTTTCTGAAAACAACATAAAATAGCCAAAGTCCCATGATGCATACATAATAATATATGAATTTTATTTCATAAGAACGCTCAGAACAAAAACACTTACGCATAATACATTTTGGAACCGGTCCAGTCCATCGTCCGTTGATCGTGCATTTTATTGTTTTGTAACCAACCAAACTTGAATTAGGTGGGCAAGAAAACATTGCCGTCGTGTTTACGATAGGCTTTGTAGTATTTGGATCCAATTCAATTGTAAGCTTGTCGTAAGGATCTAATACTGGGCATTCTAAATTTAAAAAAGAATAATGAATTGCCATACATGTACCTAAATCAATTTTTACACGTTTACTTCTGAATTTAGTTTGAATTGGTAAGTTTCTGGATTTGTTCTTCAAAGCATAACCACAAAGCTTATATTTAAATTGAATAATTACAATTGAATTTAAAAATGGAGCTTTTCATTACGTGACTAATGCACCAAGACCGCATAAAGAATAATATATATTTTACACGGAATGTGTGCCCCACTTTGCACGTTTCTTGCGTCTCGCCAAGGTAAACTTCTTTGTTGTGACATATTTCAATGTTCATTTCAATCGATTGAGAAACGTATTAAAAAGTATAAAAAATTGAACTTTATTTTGGATTATAATTGCTCTATGAATATTAAATGGGATATCGCAGACAGTTTTTATGATGATAATTACAACTGACACTCAAATGAGACTTATATTGAGAGATTGTTCTTTTATAATTTACTTTCTTTCAATCAGTAAATGAACTTTGCATGTTGTCTAATAACAAAAGGTTCATTTCAGAATTTTGGGTCAAAACATCAACCCCATCGGGGCATTTGGCACTTGGTACATAGATAACATCTGATTTCAACTTAATTTTTATGTTGTACCAAACGTTCAGTTTTTAATTTACAATATCAAATCCAAAACGCATGGATTTCATGTTGCAAAGTAAACATTTTATTGTTTATTTTTAAAAACTTATCGTTGGTATATTTTACGGGAAATCTGTATTAGATTGTAACTGTCATTCTTTGTCTCCAAAACAAGGTCAATAAATACCAGTATTTCAATGACATAAAAAGCTATTTAATAATATGCATGTTTCTGTCTTTATATATTATTTAAAATTACACTAAACTGATCTGTTAGTAATATAAAAGAACGCGTCAGTTCAACTATATTCATTAACTAGAATATTGCTTAAAACGTGACAACGTTACAACGCTTTGCCAGAATATTCAAGAAAATATATCTCAATTATTAATGCGTCTCTTAGAATCACTGAAGATAAGAAGTGTTTTGCGCATTTAATCGTGAAGGTGACGAGATTTATGAAGTTTTAAATTACTTGAGACATATGGATGAGAGGAAGTTAATCAAAAATAACAATACGTTTTGTGGATTGTATGCAGACAACAGACCAACAAAGTGCCTCAAAACAATAACCTCGCTGCGATAGTACAGTACTTAACCCTTTTTGTTAATAAAACGAACGACATACACAACAGCAAAGCTTTTAAATAAGAAAACCCACCAATAAGTGAACAAGTTTGGCCAGTACTACTCCACTCTCCATTTCTGCCACATGAGGAAGTGCTGCCACCTTGCAAAGTGTAGCCTATATGACACTTTATAGTTGCTGTAGATTCGTACGTTGATGCCTTTGCAAACACATAGCCGTTTGATGGATTTGGCAATCTTCCACAGTCTGGTATTAATAAAAATACAGACATATTCAAAAGCGTATTTTAAATAAATAAAACATGTAACGTGCATTGTATATATTGACGAGTGCGTCCATAATCTTTTGTACCAAATTAAACATTCAAAAAGCCCACACACCATATTTTTCTTTTATAACGCAAAAGATATCAATCACTAATGAATACTTGACACTGAAATGTTGAAAAAGCATTTTTAAATTAGTCAAAATGGTAGTATGTGTTACTCAGGTTCGCACACCTATCAGGTTACAGCTCGGTGCATTGCCCTTGGATTAGTTAAGCACGTATTAAAGATAACTGTTTCACTGCTTTAATAAATAACTGTTCTGATAAATAAAAACTAACTTTGATCAATATAGTTAACGTTTGAAAATGAATGATCATTGGTACAATTAACCATGTATTTAGTTTTCAGTTATCACGTATAGAAGTTCTTTATAAGTTTAGAAAAGACAAACGGTTATTATTATTTTTACCTATTGGAATACAATCTGAAAATGTCTGAGTACTCCATATGCCATTCTCGGTACAAACAGCGGATTCAGATCGTGTGCCGGCTTTGTTGACGATATGGTAGCCCGGATCGCAGGTCATTACAGCTTGAGATCCGTAAGATGTCGAATTCGGGTAGATTATGTTATGATTTGCCAGCGCACTAGAGTTTGTTGACCACTCTCCACAATCTATAAGATGGGTGTATTTTATATAAAACGTATCTTTAAAGCTAAACGGTTTATAAATGAAAGAGTACAGGACACTTAAGGCATGAATAAATAACAACTGTACAACCAATTTAGCGATTTTCATGTTTGCTCTTATTGTTCGTCATCGTATCAGAACGGTTTAAGAATTACACTTGTCTAGTTTAACAAGTCATTTATATTTAAATAATACTGTATACAAGTTCTGTATCAATCTTTATTTCTTACGGTTGAGTATATAATACTCTCCTATTACTGTTACCTGTGGGCACACACTCTGAATATGTCTTACTACTCCATGTGCCGTTCTCTTGACAAACAGCTGATTCGGTTCGTGATTTATTTGTATTAAACACATGGTATCCTTGATTGCACTTCATTACAACCTCAGAGCCGAAAACTGTCGCGTTTGTATATATTATTTTCTGATGAGACCGCACACTCGAATTACTAGACCACTGTCCACAATCTGAAAATTAAAAAGCCATGCATTGTTAATGTAGCATTTAATTCAGATGTAAAATATTGTTCAATAAAAGAGGGAAATGAAGACATGTATTAATGGCCAAAGTCATTTTTTCTTTAAAAATGCCTAATCGGATATCTCGAACTCTCGTTATCTCGATATTGTTATTGTTCCCGCCGACTTCGAGATAACGAGAGTGGACTGTAATATCAATTGACCGCTTATTATTAAGAATATAAAAACGGCTTAAAACGAATAGTTTTAAGATTTTATTCTAAGCAAATGATTGCAAACTTAGGTCAATGACATTATTTGATTTTCTTTCTGAACGACATTGGGTTTAAGGGAATGCAGATTATGACAGCTGTTACTCTTGAAAAAGATCAACTCTGACCTTTTAGCTCTTTTTATAATAATGTGTTAAAGGTGCCTTTTCACAGATTTTGGCATTTTTTAACTTATTCATTAAATGCTTTATATCGATAAATGTAAACATTGGATCGTAAAAGCTCCAGTAAAAAATCAAGAATAAAATTAAAAAAAGGAAAAGAACATTGCCCGGACCAGGTTTCGAACCAGTGACCCCTGGAGTCCTGCCAGAGTCCTGAAGTAAAAACGCTTTTGCCTACTGAGCTATTCCGCCGAGTGTACATTCTTGACGTATGTTATACCTTATATAAGCAATCTTCGTAGTTTCACAAAATTTAACGACAAAAACAGAACTCTCCAAATTATTCAATCGTTTCGCGTTGCAACGCTTTATAATTTTTAGGTTTTAAAATCGTCAAAAGATGCATATAATGGCTATATTAGACCATGGTAAATGTTCAGTATTACTGTTTCCCCACAAATATCATAACTAAAACGAACATTTGCGAATCTGAAACAACTTTTTTCAATTTTGTCAATTTACCAAAGCGTGAAAAGATCCCTTTAAGCGAGTTGGTATGAAAGATTATCGACGCCAAACGTGGACATATTACATATATAAACTGATATAAAAAGATTACCCTAAGCCTTTGACACATCAAATCGATGCGTATCCAGGATTATGCATGTTTTGTTAAGACGTTTATTAGCTTAAATCTTGCTGTTTGCTGATGAAGGCGGCAATCCGCAGTAAGCCGTTACGTTTATGCAAACAATCAACATGTTTTATAGTCGTATTTTACCTATGGGAATACACTGCGAGTATGTTGATGGACTCCAGGTTCCATTCAATGTACAAACAGCCGATTCGTTGTGGGAGCTTGAGTTATTGAATACATGGTACCCTGCATCACATGTCATCAGGACTATGGCCCCAAACAATGTCGAGTTGAGGTATGTTACTTTTTGGTTCACTGAAGAATTTGCTAATCCAGGCCAGGGCCCACAGTCTGAAAATTCAAGCAAACGCACCTGGTTTTAATTACAAAAAATAATGGCCAAATATATAACTGTATACACATAATTTAGTTACTAATTGAATGACCGCAAACCAACGACAGCATTACCTTAACTTGAGACTAAATTAAAATAGTATGTTGATATTTTCACACGCATACAAACCTTTATTTCGCGATAAATCATAACTTGCAGAAACAACCTTAACATTAAATACATATTATGAACTAACCGATTAAGGTACACTCATTATTTGACCATGTTCCGTTGCTCTGACATTGAATAAAATGATGATGGCTGTGTACATAGCCAGGGTCACATTTCAACTTGATTGTGGAAGGATACGGTGCAGAATAATTTGTAGCCAACTCTCCATTGGCTATTTTAGGCGTTGAACAACAATCTTATAAATCTACATTTATTTATTTAAGTAATTATTTATTTATTTGTTTATAAATGTATTAATTTATTTTTATTGTTATGTGTTTATTTATTTATTTATTTATGTATGTATTTATGTATTTATTTATGTGTGTATGTAGTAGGATTGGGAATGGGGTTGGACATGGCAAACAAAGCTCTGTTAAATCCATTTTGTGACGCTGACCAATATAGCCATGATGGAAAAGACCTTAACACAACAATGATAATATCTTAACAAACAGATCAGAACATGCAATCCTATTAAATATGAAAACAATGAATGTTTCAATTTATAGACTTATTCATACACGTTTCACAATACAATTATACAATATATTAAATAAATAAAAACAGTTTTACAAGTCACCAGGTTCAAATAAACCACGAGAATGGACTTGACGGTTTATGGCAAATGCACGCGTGGTTAATTAATTTATAACAAAGTAAAACCTTTGCTTTGAAAGACTAAAGAAAATATTTCATGGGACAAATTCTTGATTGGACATACTAGTACTTCAGGTATAATATAGCATAAGAGAGAGGGTAGAATTCGCGCAAACAGTAAATGTGTATTATATAAAAAGGGTGATAACAAATTGACCTGTACTACACAGTTCACATCTTATTCAAAATGTATCGAGACATTTTAAAATTTGAGTCATTTAAAACACATCCGAAGTGAAAAAGATCTTTTGAAAATCTTAAAGTAAAGCGAAACACATATAGCATTCTAAATTGATTTCGAAGTTACGCACGTAGTGTTACTTTACTAAAGAAAATACAAACAAAAATCGTTTAGTTGCAAAATTAACAAGATACACCTTCATGTCCATTTAAAATAGTAATTCCATTACCAAATAACGTTTAACATTGTCTTGACTAATGACACATGAACAAATCCATTTAAATGCATATGTGTAAATTTGAGCAATAATTCAAATTTACCTCAGCATAAATTGCGTTGATCTTTAGAGAACAAAACTATCAAGATAGTTGAAAGCATGATTTAACTTAAATCAATAAACATTCTCATTTGGATTAAATCATTTTGCAATGACATTACCAAATAACGTTTGACATGGTCATGATTTATGATGTTTTATCAAATCAATTATGTGCAAATGTTCATATTAACATAAACAAATCTTCATAATTGCGTTAAACTTAGTTTGCACTGATGTTTAGAGAGAGAAAAATGTATGTTGTTGAAAGCTTGCTTTAACACACTTAAATCAAAAATCATTTGCAAATGACATAATGAAATCCCATTTAAACGTTTTTCCATAACACACTACCCATATATTTATTCCTGGCCATTGAACAAACATACAGGAAAAATTGATTATTTAAGGATTAATTACACCTTCAAAAGTACTTAAAACATAGAGAAACGCGCACATAACTTCCCAACGAATAAATATCCAACACAAACATACGAATGATCATAATCTTTTTAAATTCAAGACAGCAAGTGGTGAAAACATCTTAAAATGAATTGCTCTCTTATCAAAGGATAAACAAAAAGACTGAACTGTTATAACATGTACATAACGGAAAAGTCTTAATCACACAAATAGGTTGATATGTACCAGTATTACAAATAAAGTCAAAAGTTCTAAACTGTTAAACAAAACCCGCAATCCTAAAACTTTATCAAAAGTTCAAATAAGCTAATATTTCTCGTGAAAAATACAATGACTTTGTTTATGCATTTCTCTTTGGAGTGCGTTTCACTAACATAGCGTATATTTACGCAACTTTAGGTTTACGCACAGAATTTACGCCGAACATAAATTAATGCGTACGCCGTTTCACTAAAGTGTGCGCAAAATTTACGCTGCGTGTAAGTGTTGTGTAGCCGGTCAGGTGCGCGCGGACGTGTAAGAAAGTAATCGTCTGCAACAGAATCTACTGTAAAGCGAGAATATACGATTTTTTACAAGTGTTAAATTGTAATATATTGATAAAATATGTTACAATAACACAAAATAGGCAAAAAATATTATACATTAAAAACGAATTTCATAACATGCAGCAAATACAAATTAGCGCCCCGAGCCGATTGTGACAAATGTATTTCGTACATATTTTCCTACAATAAGATCTCAATATTTATTTCTCCGAAAAAAAAAGTCTGGTGGAATTCAATTTAAAACAAGCTGCATATCCACATTTAAGCAATAAAATAAGCGGTATAAAAAGGCATTCATAAAAAACTCCCGTTTACTAGAATAAATTACCTCCCTTAGCATAACGGAATATCAAAAATACGTATATAGACAAAACCTGTACCTTGCAAAGCGTGATAATTAACCGCGTGCCCGTGCCACTCGTTCTCCAATGACATACTAAATAAAACTCAAACTATCTACACACATCTCGACTAACTACAAACCCGGTAAATAGGTAATCAGGATAAATATACATGTAGAAAATTAGGGACAAAACAGTCAAAGACTAATATAACCTGTATCTTGTCAAATTATAACCTAGAAAGGTCCAGCTAAAATGACTCCGTGAAGGGGCGTGGGACCTGTAAATAAAATCTGAACAACACACACACATTATAACCCAGAACAACACTATCAAATGTCTGGAATACATTTTTGTGAGAATTACGATATCACACTGTGATCATCAGGCTACAGTATAGCCCTCACAAAATTGAAACCAGACATCTACATATAAGCTGGAGTAGATTCAATTTACAATTAAACACGATGAATAGCAATGTATGGTTCATATACTGAATACCACTACCAAATATCTGGAATAGATTTTTGTGAGAATTACGATATCATATTGTGATCATCAGGCTACAGTATAGCCCTCACAAAATCGAAAACAGATATATACATATTAGCTGATAAATTCGAATGAGAATTAAGAATCTCAGTACAACATCAACAACACACAATGCTAAAACGACGGAAGGGTACGCTTTACCCAATACGCAGGTCACTCAGCCTCTTTACAACGGGAGGTTACGCCAATTGTTTTGATTTACGCGAAGTACATATCTAGCGTAAATTTACGACATAATTTACGCACTGCGTTAATTTACGCTGTTTAGTGAAACACGTTTTTGAGATCAAGATTTGCGTACGCAAATATTTACGGAAATTATTTGCGTACGCAGCTTAGTGAAACGCACTCTTTAACTCTAAAACAAATTTTCAATGACACGATGTCATGAGTAAACAAGACTATTGCCAAGCAATAAAAGTCCCCTACCGGCTCCACCATTGCCAGAAATTCCACCATTGTCAGAATATATTTTTTTATTTGTTGCCATAGCAACCTTAATTTTAAACGTAGGAACAAAATGAAATGACGTGCATAATGTCCATATAGCCATCTATCCATGATCCAAGTTTCATGTAAAAATATTAAAAACTTTTAAAGTTATCGCAGGATCCAGAAAAACACCATTTTCAGCAGTATTTCAAGTCTATTTGTTGCCATAGCAACCATAATTTTAGACGTAAGAACAAAATGAAATGACGTGCATAATGTCCGTATTGCCATCTATCCATGTTCCAAGTTTCATTAAAAAAATATTAAAAACTTTTAAAGTTATCGCAGGATCCAGAAAACCACCATTTTCAGCATTATTTGTAGTCTATTTGTTGCCATAGCAACCAGAATTTTTGACGTAGGAACAAAATTAAATGACTTGCATAATGTCCATATTGCCATCTATCCATGTTTTAAAGTTTCATGAAAAAATATTAAGAACTTTTAAAGTTATCGCAGGATCCAGAAAAAAACACCATTTCAGCAGTATTTCTAGTCTATTTGTTGCCATAGCAATCAAAAATTTTGACGTAGGAACAAAATAAAAATGACGTGCATAATGTCCATATTGCCATCTATACATGTTTCAAGTTTCATGAAAAAATATTAAGAACTTTTTAAGTTATCGCAGGATCCAGAAAACCACCATTTTCAGCATTATTTGTAGTCTATTTGTTGCCAAAGCAACCATAATTTTAGACGTAAGAACAAAATGAAATGACGTACATAATGTCCATATTGCCATCTATCCATGTTCCAAGTTTCATGAAAAAATATTAAAAACTTTTAAAGTTATCGCAGGATCCAGAAAACCACTATTTTCAGCATTATTTGTAGTCTATTTGTTGCCATAGCAACCAGAATTTTCGACGTAGGAACAAAATTAAATGACATGCATAATGTCCATATTGCCATCAATCCATATTCCAAGTTTCATGAAAAAATATTAAGAACTTTTAGAGTTATCGCAGGATCCAGAAAAGTGTGACGGACTGACGGACTGACGGATACAAAGCCATAAGTCCCCTCCGGTGAAACCGGTAGGGGACTAAAAATTATGTCTCCAATAAGTAAAAGCATACTTCCATTATTGCTAAAACATTCAAAATTGAAAATATTTCTATTAGTACTATGACATATATGAAATAAAATTTAAGAAGCCAATACCACAAATTACTTAATTATAACATGTTGGTTTTAACTGGCAATTTAAAAATTAGGCTAATGAATGGCATCTTGCGGTCACAAAAAAAACATTACAAATAGTTTAGCAACAATGAACTGAAAATCATTTACAGAAATAAAATTCACTTCACACACTTTCTCAGATACTTACAGAAAATTATCATGTTTGAAAGATAATAAATATTCTTAAAGACATTAATAACACCGAACTGAAATTCAGAAGGTGGTTTTGTACATAATGTTACAATTTGATACGAAATGAGCTATTTATCGTGTACATACGCACACGTAATAAGTAGTGCGTCATAAATATTGCGATAAAAAAACATAAAAACATACTTGATCAATTAAATCACTCATATAAATTAGCACAAATTTACATATACACATCAATAAAAACGTCTACAAAACACGGTTATGAAAGTTACTGGTGATGAAATTCAAACTTTAAAGTACACAGTCAAGTCACGTGGTGTATACCAAACGTCACATAAACACAGCATTGATGTACGCGGATTTCTCTTACAAGGACGTGCATTGTAAACAGTCCTTGCCGGAAGTACTGAAGCTCCTGCCGAAATGGCCCATGGAGCTGGAAGGAAGTCAAGGTGCCTCTTTGGGGTTTTCGGGCTCCCAGATTTTGCACCGCTCCGACAGCGTGGGCCCATCCTGAACGCACGTTGTACCAACCTCGCAGCCCTCTGGAAACCTGGTCCTGCCGGCAACCTGGTAAATCCGTTGCACGTCAGTTCTCCGTTAGGCTCAAAATGTAGTACCGGTAGGCGTGGGGTGGGGGCATGACATACAAAGTCCATAGCTCTGTTAGATCCATGTTATTGACGCTGACCAATATAGCCATGAAATATGATGAAATGAATATTCCAAATGATACATTTATTAACACACGTTTCATAATCCAATAACAATAAATAAAAAACAGTTTTACAACTCATCAGGTTGGAGTAAACCCCGACAATTGCCTTCCGTCCGCTAGACGGTATTGGCAGATGTAAGCGTGGTTAGTGAATTCAGAACGAAAAACATTTATTTTCAATTACCGATGAAACTTTTGCTTCGGACTAATTCTTGAGTATGATTGGACATAACAACTACAGGTATAATATTGCATCAGCTTTTATGAGCAAACGCACACTATAGAGAGAGAGGATAGAATTCACACAAAACGCAATGTGTAATGTATGAAAAGGGAGATAACAAATTTACTTTATTTATTTATTTTTTAATCTTTTTATGTATTTATTTATTTTTATTATTTATTTATTCATGTTTTTATTGTTACATGTGTGGGGAATGTACAAAAAACAAACGAGACTTCTATCTAATCAACTGGATCCAGAATGGGTACAATGACAATTTAAAATGTTTATAATTGCGACTTTAGTTATAAATTGAACACAGGAATTACTCAAATAATGTAACTTTTTATATCATATGCCCTAGCGTCTTTAAAAATACGTCTACTTCAAATGCTTTGATCACGATTGTTCGGTTTTCCCGAGGACAGAGCTAATGACACTTCTATTCAATACGTATGTTATGGACTGGATGTGGGGCGTTATATTATACATATAATTGTCAAAAAATTAGTTATGCCATTGCATATTAATATTTTTTTAGGAAAAGTATTGATGTCTTACTTTTGTTAAATTCTATTGCGAGTTGCAATGTGCTAAGCCAACGTCTCCTGTGAGTTTCGCGCAGTATGCGGTTTAGTCTTCCGCCTTGATACAATAGATATGTCGTAATCGCTCAGACCTGTTCAAGTTCATGCGATTTCTCCGAGGCCATTTTGTCTCGGCAACATATTGTTTGCTGCAGACATTGTAACTAATGAAGTGCATGTTTTTAAATGTCAGCTTAGGATAGTAAGTGACCGCGCAATGATTTTTCTGATTAGTTGCATTGGTATTTATATTACGAAACTCCCTACATTGTGCTAGTTTGTGCCGAATGCCATATTTGTGAGCTGATAAACTTATTGTTAGACAGACGAAGGGAACACGTAAAAAAAATGTGTCGACCAAGTTTTGCGATTATTTGTTATGAAAATGTTGATTAATTACAATACTTTTTTTTCAGGCAGCGAAATCCTTAAAACCGGTATAAGCCCCAAGTTCTTTTTCATCAACCGTTATGAGGCTTTAACCCCAGTTTTATTCATGATTGTCTGCTTGTTAAGAACGTGTGTCTAATGTAGTAAGTTTGTGTTGTGCCTTACTGTTTACAATTGGTATCTTTCAATATATAACATACCGCATGGTACAATTTGGGTTTTCAACTTATAGTGGTGTTGAATTTTAACTTAATTTGTGACCTCTTGCACACTATCCCCATTTCCCTTTACAATAACAATAACACGAATAAAACATCTGAGTTTGTTTATGGTGATAGAAACAATATTTTATCATAAAGTATTCTTACATTATAAAAACAATTTATTATAAGTATAATTTATCGCGGATATTATAAACGAAAACAACGAGTGAGTAAAATGTTATATAGCCGTCAATAAATATCCAAAGGGATGCAAGTCCACATTTACAAAGTGGTTAATATGTATATTGCTTTAAAAGCGCTTTGGAAACTTTGCAGGCATTTTATTGGTCAATATAGTTGTTTTAGCAAGAAAACTCCGTCTTCTAGGAACTACACTTTGACTTGACTAACAACCCCGCCTCCAACCAATTAGTTCTTGATCTTATATACTTTGACGGTAATTGTTCTTCTGATCGGGGTTATTTAGTTGTATGAAGCAAGTTTAATCGCCGGTCATAATATCGGCCTTTCATGCGTCAAAACCTGCGAGCATGTCAATTTAAGATATCTATCTATCTATCTATCTATCTATCTATCTATCTATCTATCTATCTATCTATCTATCTATCTATATATATATATATATATATATATATATATATATATATATATATATATATATATATATATATATATATATATATATATATATATATATATATATATATATATATATATATCTATCTATCTCTCTCTCTCTCTCTCTCTCTCTCTCTCTCCTCTCTCTCTCTCTCTCTCTCTCTCTCTCTCTCTCTCTCTCTCTCTCTCTCTATATATATATATATATATATATATATATATATGTGTGTGTGTGTGTGTGTGTGTGTGTGTGTGTGTGTGTGTGTGTTTGCATCGTTTAGCATTTGTTTAGCTTTTAATACCTATTTATCAGGGTTTGCTTATAAATTTCTCTTATAAACATGTGTTCATCAGTTTTTGTGACGCGATGTGGTAACCATAAAAAATAAAACAACATATGACAACATGAACTAACCAGTGGTATTGCAGTCACCTATTGTTACCATGATATCGTCAATAGCAATATCGCCATCGCTGTAGTCTCCGCTGATTCCTTCGAACACAATCTGAAAAAAAAATAAACTGGTATAATTCTAAATCATAATCCACTTCACAAAACGATATGAATACATTATGTTGTTTTCAATTGGGAGCAGTGGTCTAATGGTAGGACGCTGGCTTAGGGATCGAGAGGTCTCGGGTTCGAATCCCGCCCTGACCAGTGGAATTTCCTTGAGCAAGAAATGTATCATACATCTGCTCCTCTCCATCCAGGTGTATAAATGGGTACCTGTGAGTCAGGGAAAAAATGTTAAGCGCTTTTGAACGTACATACGGTATGAAAAGGGCGCTATATAAATGTGGTATAAAAAAAAGTTCCGTTGCTTTAAAAAATTGAATAACCTGCCTGTACCGAACTTGTGAAACTTGTCCGCAAATATGAAAATGTTAAAGTGATTCAATTTAAGAAAACTATTTATTTGATGCAATTTGTCTTATAGACATGATATATTTTGATTGAATCTTTATTGTATTCTTAAAACTATATTTATTTTTATTCGTATAAAACATTTATATTATCTTAACAAAGATGGTATTTTCAATTTTCGAACTGAAAGTTTTCATGGCTAAAGGTTAATACTTATAACTTTGACGCTTGCATTTCTCGACGATTGATTACACCACTATATAATCAAATTTACTGTTTAAGTTTCGTATTGACAATGCTGACAGAAAACTTTTAATTGCTTTTATAAATTTAAGACGCAAAATAAAGTTTTCGAAGTATATGACTTTATGCAACGCAGTTATGTTGTTAGGTTGTTTAGTCTATTTGGTTTATTTTATGAATACTCCCATGTTTATTAATATTTTTTAAGACATGAAGTGCGCTTTAACTAACAATCTTATTTGTTCAAGACAAGATTTAATTGACACTTGTTTTGAATCATATTGTTGTGCCTTAAAAAGTTACAAGTGCCATGTTAACCGTACGATCTTTGAGTAGTTTAATTGAAATTATATTGAACA
Organism: Dreissena polymorpha; assembly: GCF_020536995.1. Taxonomy (NCBI): domain Eukaryota; kingdom Metazoa; phylum Mollusca; class Bivalvia; order Myida; family Dreissenidae; genus Dreissena; species Dreissena polymorpha. The sequence continues at coordinate 10,604,944 of NC_068358.1, forward strand.
GATGCTATGAGTTTAAACTTCTTATCTACACACATGATTATGAATAAATCTGGATACATATTGACGTTTGGTTGGCCTTAAATCGGCTTTTAAAATGACAGTTCCAAGCCGACGACCCCAGTTTTGTTCATTTTGATTCGTTTCAAGCTTTTTTGTCCTGTGTCTACGTGTATTACTGCTGTCCACATGCCTCAGAAAAGAATCTTTTAGTGGTCATACGAGTGTTATCTTGTTGAAGAAACTGGATGTTACTTTTTATATTGCAAAATACATTTATTACGAATAGAAAGCATTGTTAGTCAACTCACCCAATCTTATTTTGTGCATTGTGCACCAACTCCAAACTTTTTTTATTTTAGGTTAAGTCTTGGATTATATTGACAAACTCGATCATAGGCGCTTAATTACGTTTAATTTATGACATTTATCTTATGCAATAATGTAAACCAAGATTTTGAATAATTAGATATTTCTGCTTGTCATTCCTTACCCTTTTAATAACTCGTGGATGAACGCCGAAGAAGCATTATGCAGTTCTACCTATATTGATTTTTACAAAAAAAACTGTGTGGTCCTGTTTGATGTTTACTACTCTGCAACTCTGTATGAATTGTTGCCAAACGAATATACAACAATGCTTTTACAAAGAATATAACCTAATTGGTACTACGTTTTAATAATTTTAAGAAACAAAGATGCGACTATATGATATCAAGATCCAAAAAAGCGAGACCCTGTTGCGAAATTGCAACAGTTATCTTGTTTTCTAGCCTCTCAAGATTTCGTTCCTGTGTAGCATGTTACCGAGTTTTCTTCTTTGTAATTTAGATGCAGACAGGACGATACATCGAATCGCAAAAAAACGGAACACCGTAATGTGTCGACCACTGGGTAATAATGGGAAGAACACTAGAACATTAGATACGAAAGAGCGAAATCGTGCTGCGGAAAAAATAGATCACGAATCTAGACGGCGAGATCACGATCAGATATCTCGATAGTAATTACGCGCTTTCGCGTCATTATACAGTTTCTCCACGTCATGTGTTTGCGTTTCGCCTTGTCCTTTCAAAGGTAGACAATGCGAGAATATGAAACGAGATCCATGATTTTATTATCGCGATCTCGCATCGCATGTTCGCCAACGAACATACTGGTCCCGTATCATATTCTTTTAGCGTCGCATTAAAATTTCGAAAAAAGCGTTCTGATTTCTCATTGTAGACGTTCAATTTCAAAATAGAGGACGCGAAACCACAATGGGACGGCAAATCACAAATTGAGATTGCGGGATTGCGATTCGAGAAAGCGACGCCACAATGTGAGATCTCGATATTATCAATTTCAATCTCGAATAATGGTGTCGTGATCATGAATGTGAAGAAGTCGGAGATGCGAGATATCGGTTTTATCTTCTCTCTTATTCGGCTTGTTTTCATATGCTATTTCTATGTATGAAGATATTAAATGGAAATGTAATTGTGACTGAATATTACATTTATAAGCCAAGATTGATTTTGAAAGTCCCCTATATAAAAAATAATTTATTTGTATGGTAGGCAAGGAATATTGGGAAAAGTATAGCCTAGTTTAAAACGTAAAACGTTTTGTGTTGTTATGGGATTTTTCTGGTAAATACCGTATTAAACGGATCAGAATCTTCTATCGTATTGTAGTGTTTACCCTCCAGGTTGTATGTTTTGTATGTCGTTTAGATCCGGTAATTTTATCAACAGTCGCCATTTTTGTTACGCTCTTAAACTTGTTCTTATTTACAATATAAGTACATGAAAACAACCTGAAAACTGTTAAAAATAACTTTAGTAAGTAGCCATAGGTAATCTAGACAGTTTGACTGCTACCCTAATGAGAATACTCAAGAGGACCATTTTGTCATGCCATTGGAGGGAAACTCGTGTAAAACTGACTACAACAGAAAAGGTTTTGAGTAAATACAGGTGGTGAACGCAGTAGCAATCAAGATATATCAAGCCAATACGACTTTGAACATTTACCTTTGGATGCAAAAATGTCAGTCATGTTCAAACAAATGAGACATACGGAAAACAAAGTTGATGAATGCTTACAATTGCACACCACAATTCTGTTCATTGAAGGGATTTTAACTGACTATAATTCACTGCTTACACTGCTTGAATATAAATAAATTGACATTGAGGCACGAAGCAGACGGAACAATCTTAGTTTGAGTGGTATCAGTGAACTGTCAAAATGTCACTTCCCAATTCCTCGCTGTACAACTAAATATAACGCAGTGTCCTCAAATTCAGCGAGCCAACGAGTAGGAAAATTTTACTTATGGCGCCACACAGGCAATATTGTTAACTTTTTAGACTACCAGAGCACATTGTTTATCCCGCCTTTGTTGCAAACATTGACCAAATAAAGCTGGGTCGAATAAATTTTCTCCGGTCAACAGGAACTTCAAGTAATGTATTCCTACGCACGCTGTGACGATTAACATGTTCTAATATTTGGCCTATGAAATTTATTGAGACGCATCATGAATGTTATCTTTATATTCGAAATTATCGTTTTTTCTTCTTTAAAATATATATTACCTAACCAGCTTTCCGTATTCATCATTTTTATTTACTTTATTACGCAATTTATGACGTATCTAGTGTGACGTCATTTCTCAGACAAAACATACTATATAGTTTCTCTCAGGATTTTAGGGACACCAATTTTGACATGGTGGTTTTAACAGTATTTTTTTTTAATATTTTTAAAGCATCGAACGAATAATAAACGTATTTCGGATTATGTGTTTGTCATTCATAATTGTTAACTTCGATTGGAATAAAATAATTGGCTACGGCAGGATTACGATTTCGTAAATTAGATACAAATGTCATCAAAAATAGTGTGGTTTAAAATACATTTCCATAATAGAGATGGAAATACATAAAATGGATTTCGACAAAGGGATTGAAGTTCAGAAAATGGATGTGCTTAAATCTATCGTTGTTATTTTAAGCAATGGATTAGAGTTGTCATTAAAGTAAATAAAATTTAGTTTTTGTTTTGCTGCTGCATATTTTTACCAAGAAAAATATCACATTCTCGATTCGTTTTTATTTCTTCTCATATTTTCAAAAGGAAAGTATTTAAAGGAACAGTTTAAAGTGGAACTATATTTGAAGTGACACAGTCGGTAGTTATTCGGTCGTCTGGAATGTTGTATACATGTAGGCTCAATAAGAATAGTAATATTGTTATGTCAATTTATCATTTGTGTTTGATAAAATGTGTCAGCGGCATGTAGCAGGATAAACAGAATACATGGTTGGTGCCGAGATGGAGAAAGTTTATCCGGTTCGGCCGTAAAAAAAAACATAGGGCTCGCTAAAGCTCGCCCTATTTTCTTTTTTTAACCCTCACCGGATAAACTTTCACCATCTCGGCACTAACAATGTATTCTCTATATATACTTTCTCACGCAAATCAGCTACGAAATTTATATTTCAGCATCAACAGAAATTTCCCAAAGGAAATAACACAAGCACGTAAAACCCTTCGGCCTAAATTTAATCAAACCCGAGATGGCAATCCGCGAAGCAAAGTCATAATGATCTTCCCGGTAAAGGTTGTTATGGATGGCAAGGTTATTGAAGATGCTTTTCCTGACTGTAACTTAATACTTCATGAAAACAGGGCCTAAGTTAGTTCATCGGCCTATAGTAATAGAAATTCCCATGCATAGCAAGCGCAAAACATCAGATGTAAGGAAGATAGGCCTTCGTTCAATAGCTTAGCATCCAGCATACTTGCGCCCAAAAATGGAATTATGCGCAGTTGATCCTCAACCGGTGCATAATGCTAATCACGTTACTAGATCCAAGATCACAATCATTGTGTCCTCCGACGGCAATCCACACACGCAGGCACGCACCAATATCGCAAAGAACTCCCTTCCATTCCCAGACGCCAGCCCATCGTATCCAACGAACCTAGGACACTAAATCCAAACAGGACGCTCAATCCAGTAACAAGAGCTCCTTACCACCAACAAATATGAACATCACAAACGAGGCTATCAGTCGACCCCAATAGGCCAGTGAGGGTAGACACAACAATTGAACTGAATCAAACAGAGATACATTAAATATTAGCAGATTAATTAAAAACGCCTAAAATACCCAGAATTTGTAGATGTTGTTAACAATTTCGACATATTTTGCCTTTCAGAAACCCATACAGATATCCATGACATAATAAATTTAAAGAATGATAATTCCTAGCTAAACACAGAGAACAAGAGTATAAGCGAAAATCATGAAGCATTGGAATTTTCGTTAAAGATACACTTACTCCCTTTGTTAAAATCATGATATCATATAAGGAGTATATGCTCTAGATCTCCATTTGTAAAAGTATCACAAAACTTGATGTTAATGTTTCAATAGGTGTTGTTTACATTCCAAATGAAAACTCAAGATATTTTTAACGAGAGGATTTTCAGGCATTCGAAAATGAAATATACCAGAAATGTAATGAAACGAAAAATGTTACCCTTGCAGGTGACATTCACAGCAGAGTTGGAAACATGAACGATTTCATTATTTCAGATCCACACTTAAATGACGTTTTTAATATTGACGAAGTGCTTTCTTTAAGGTATTAACACTCTTATGAGACATGTTGATGTTTTCTTCTTTCTTCGCATATTTCTTAGTGTTGTGGTATTCTGCATGCATAATTACCGTACAATATTTTTTTTTTGACATTTTAAGTTTTCAACCCGCAAAATTATTTTTTTTCAATTTTGTCTGAATCATGAATTTACAAGATTCACTCTCATTAATCTAAATATTGAACAAAAAAACACATTTTATGTATTAAGCGATAAATGCATACTATATACGTATATTAAATGTGAGAAAAGGAATCAAAAGAAAATATAACTTAACAAATGAAGTCATCATCCTTCGGACAACGATAAAAATTGCAATCTCTAGTAACAAGTCTTTTTTTAAATAAATTGTCAAAACAATGGCAAAGGGAAATTACAATTTTTGAACATAAGAATCATCTACAATATATGCTTGAATGAAAAATATAGAAAAACGGGGGTCATACGTGAAAACAATAAGTTGTTTCTATACAATCCATGGAACCCCCCTTTTCCAGAAACGCCATAATGAATTGGAGATTTTTATATTCGATCATTACAGATGAGTTACATGTTCAAAAATCATCAAATAGATGGAAAATCTTATAATAAACTCATAAACATTTTTAGATACAGACATCAAATATCACGTGTGACATGGGGCCTACTCAGTGCAGTAAGATTTGCTAACCTTGTTTGAAATTGCATGTGAAATGCGTTCTTCTATAAAGAAGACTTGAAAATGTGACAAGGAAATAAGAACATTATAAAATAAGTAACACGGCACATTAAATCGTTCAATCATATAAGTTTAAAGGAAAATAGATTTATCAATGAGTAGTGATAACATTAAACTTATTATGACATATTAAGCAAATACATGATTGTCATGGTCATTGTTTGAAGAACTCCGACGGTTGGAATAAGTATCTCCAAAAGCCACTTGGCATTGGTGAGTTTGGGCTTGCCATCTGAGTTATTCATTATGAAAATGTTCTTGAGACCATCCTGGCCATCACGTTCAAAGATCATTCTAAGATGCATGAGGTTGAGTCCAGAACCAGCTAAAATATTTTATATTGTTGCGGCATTGAACACATGACTGTAAACAAGAACACCCAGTGACTGCAACTTCCTTGCTTGGGTTGAATTTGAGTCTATAATATGTGGGGTCTCATTTTCCTCTTTCACATGCATATCACTGAAAAGATAACAACATTGTTCCTTTGAAGTTGATGTTTGCCTAGTTGTTATATTCAGGTAGGTTCATAAGAACTTCAATAAGTTTCAGTCAAAAACAATTATGCACAGTGGCGTAGCCAGACCCAAATTTTAGCCGAGGCAGTATCTTAGGTCATTCTAGGGGGGTCCGGGGGCACGCCGGCACGCCGATATCATAATTTGAAAATTCTAATGTAAACAAAGATTCTTACCACCTGAAACGGTCCCGGATTTAACTCGACGCCGGCCATAGAGAGGAGAATACAATAAAGCCGAAAACGCCAACCACCCGAAGTGTGTCTAGGACCAAAATAGACCCAAACCTGGCCGTAAAACACCCGATTCTAGCTCGGTACGTTGCGATGTCCACCATGATTATAGCATCGAAGTGTACAGTGCGACGCTTTGTTTAATATACGAATTTTCAAAATCAAACAACTATCTTTCTGGAAAATAAGCTGCATAAACGCTGTGTGCAAAAACTCATTCCAACACCGCACATCTCCGGCAAAAACACTAATTATCGTAAATTGTTGTACTACTACTACCCACCTAAGGTACCCCCACCCCTGTCCATATCCCAGCCATCATGTTTTTCAAATCCCGTTTGTTCATATTACCGGAAGTTTATAATCTACTTCATAATCTCGCTTTGGTATAGTGTTCGCATTGTATTTTTGTATACTTGGGTGAAATAAAAGATGTGTTCTGTTCTGTTTTGGGAAATGGCTTTTGTTTATACTGCATCGTTGTTTACTGCACTTAGCGTGTGAAAAGATACACGGACTTTTTTAAATTAAATAAATAGGTATATCCCTAATTATTTCAATGAATGAATACACAGGATATATTTGTTTATTTGAGGGTAAATATTGTAAAATTATTTTCTCAGTTAAGTAAGAAGATAACTATTTTTCAAGAGCGCTTGCGGTATTCGTTTAGAACTTGGGATAAACCTAACTCTGTGAATAATCATTTTTCGTTAATTCACGACATATGTTGGTTTTTGTCAGATAATTTTTCTAACATCTACTTGTAGGTCGTTTTTAATACAGATTCAGTGTGACTTAACATGCTATTAAATATAGTATATAAGATTCAATCTGTACCACAAATCATAAAACTGTTGATTCGCTCGTAAAGATGTTGATTAAGATAAAAAGGGATTCTCAGATATGTGGGCGGCTTGAACTCATACCAGCGAATACTACTGTCCCTATTAAGCAATGTGCATGCTACCTATGTTTAAAATACATTAAATTGCCAAGAGAAGCAATGTCTGCATATTTTATGGATTAAAATTATTAATGGTGATACGTCGAAACGATTATATTAAACGGAAAGGTCAGGTAAACAATTATTTGAAGTAGAGATCGTTTTGTGCCAAGCAAAAGTTCAGTTGCTATGAATAAAATTGACCGAACTTAGTCGATTGCGAATATGCATCCAAAAGGCACGATTACGGAGTTAATCGTGTGTTTCCACGTTTTCCACCTAAGTATTCTTGTTCGGTCGAAATAACGATAACGGGATGCGAGATTTTAATTATAATATACTGATCTCGCATCTTTGTTTCGCTATCTCGAATCGTATTCTCGGAATATTGCAGCATTACATTACGACGTCGCATCATAAAATCGTGCTTTCGTATCTTGTTTTCGTGCCCTTGTAATCATGAGGTCGATAGTGCGAAATCAGGATGTTAGGTTAAAGGAATAATAGATTATAATTGCGGATTTGGGGGATAGAGAGTAGAATACAACTTCTGTTTTAGTTATGTTAAAATTAAAAAAATCACTGTTTTGCCTATTTATTGATTTAGAAGTGATCATGAAATAGTGTGGTTTTTATGTCATTCTTGTCGGTAATGCACTATATTAGAAAACAGTCTTAATAAAGATAAACAGGCCCGATCAAGAATCGGATATGCACTTTACCTACATTAAGCATAACACAAATGACGGATCGCAGAGTCCTGATGTACTGATGACCAGACTTCCACATAGTTTAATTTGTTCGAGCTAAAATATGGTACCTTCGTTTCCAAATTGACTGAAGGCTTTGTTGACCTCACAGTACACAAGTCATTGAGATTTTCGTTTATCATATGATTTTCATATGTGTTTGAACATATCGTTAGATTTATAGAATATTGAATTTAAATTTAAAAACATGATACATTATAAATTCATTTGTACGTAAGTAATTAAACAAACGTTTATGTTTAAATACTAATCAAATACTATCCACGCAGCTTATGTAAGAAACAAGCCTAAAGTTCGATGCTATAAACTGTTTTCCCTTTTCTAATGGTGGTAAACCATTATCCTCTTTCCAATAATTATGAAAGAGATCTTCACTAGTAGGCCTATTTAAAATTATTAAAAATGGTTTGGCTAATAATTTAGCTGATTCACGAAACATTGTGTTATTGCTTTGTTTAACTTGTTTTATCAAAAAGGGGTTATGGTTGACTGCTTATTAGTATCATTCGTGGTTGAAAGTGGACAAAAGAAGTATTTTGAGAGTTAATGCGGTATATTATTAAACTCATTTTAACTGTATTTTACTAATATTGTTACAGGTGTCCAATACTGACAAGGATTCGACGATTTGCTTTCAAATACGCATTTTTCAAAAGAATTGAAAACAAATCTCTTTTGCATTGTGATTCATATTACACGGAGTAATTCTCAGTTGCATATATGTTACCCAGTAACAATGTTTTTTGGAATTTAGAGCTTCAAGTCTTTTGTAGATCTTGCTGAAGAGATATTTTTCGAATAATAAAATTATACAAGTTTCAGCCAGTTTTACTTATTATTATCATGGAGGAAAACATGTAGGATGATGACTGTTGAAAATTAATGTTTTAAAATCAAATGACTTTTTTCTTTTAGCGTACCTTCAGATAAAAATTACCATTCGTGAGAACAAATCGCGTCATTTAATTTGTACACGTCAGCGTGATTAAAAAATTGAATCTAAAGATGTGTTATTGAACTAGAAATAGCAATAGGGTCGATCAAAGTGCTAGACTGTGCAGTTACACTGAGAAGTTACTCGTGTGGGACCATTGTTTTTCATGTTGAAAATATTGTTAAAGGTTAAAATATCTTTAAATCTATTATTATACGGATATTAGTATAAAGTTTTTGCGTATGCTTCTAATATTCTGTATAATCGATAGAACACAATCGTACTGTGAAGGTATTAATTAAACTGCCCGGCATTTGTTTCTATATCCCCAGGTAATAAGAGAAACATGATGAAATGGTAGTGGCTGAACATGCTATATAGGGCATATTGTGTATCATTTGAAACCCGGATAATTATACGTGACAGTTTATAGCCTAAGTTCTTAATTAAGTTTAGCATTAAAGTCGTAAAATTAAATGAGCATAATATGCAACTAAAGATGTTGCGCGTATAAATAATAACACATGTATTTGATTTAATACGTGATATAGTATGATAAATCAAACAAAAACACATATTTTTTCTGTCCTTTTTTATCAACCTTTCGGCTTACGCCTTTTTTATATTTAATACGTGACGCGCAGTTCTATTACAGCAACATAACTGAATTAAGTGTATAATATATGGCCGTACAGGAAACGTTCCGATAGACGATAAAAAGTGCAGGTCTATCACCTGCCGGTAAAAGTAAAATAAGGAGAATTAAAACCGAACCATCGGCAACTGTCAATACCTAATAACATATTGGTGTGGGAGTGGGAAAGTAAATAAACATCAGGCACTAAAAAGTACACATAAAACAGTAAAACTCATACAAGGAAAAATAATAATTAAAGATAATATGCATGAATAATTTCAATTAGCTGCCAGACTTCTCACAATACACTCTTTCAAAAAGAAATAGTCAAACAAATATGAGAGAACGTAATTTCGGTAAAAAGTGAAGTTCGCAAGGTACAAACTTTCACACACAATCTTGGGATTGCCGAGTTAGTATGGTATATAAACATAGCATAGTTTTGCGGCGTAAATGCATAAGGTACATTGTCAGTTGTGTGAAAATTTAAAAACAGCGACGAGTATCAGTCGGCTACAGGACACACAAAAAATCCCCGTTAATAGGATGACTAATAGAACGGTTAACAGGAATCGAAGCTGCACATTTACTGTATCAACGGGCTGATTTGCAATAACGGATAAGGAATGAACGTACTTAAAATAAATGTTTGAAGCGGCTAAGATCTGAAATCATTTATTTAATACTTAGATTTCATATATTTGGCATATAGTAAACCGTAATAACAGCAATATAGTTTAAATATAAGTTACCAATCTCAAAATGTTATAGTAGATTAGAAATAGTAAAATATTTTATACGAATTAATCTGTCATAAAAAAGAACGGCATGTCACTTCTCCTAGATTTCAAACAAACAGCCTCCAACGGACATTACGAGTAAGTAAATAGCACACACGTTATGTTTTGAGACGCATTTAAGGAAAGTGCGCAGTTGGACAAGATGAACGTTCGTGTTACGGATGGAATCCAAAGCATCAGTATCTTTGATGAGAAATGTCCCCTTGGTTTCTTGACATCAGTCCACGGCAATGTCCGCCTATCACACGTGTTGACAATAGATCGATAGCTTACCCCCACGTTCGAGTTATCTGGCCTAAACGAAGAGCTTTGGCCAGTCTTTGTTCAAGGATCTTTGACATAGTCACCAGTGCTTTTGAATTAGTAAATTTGACGATGGCAAGGATGATTCGGGACGTTTTGGACGTAGTCTTTGGGCACGATCAATGTCAGTTAGCTGAGGCTGAAAGTTGATGGCCTTAGCCTTATTCAAGTGTTTTTGTTCTATGTGATTGGGATTACCTGTATCGCCCGACAGCCCAACTAGTTATATGATCATACGACACCTTTAATGTCCCAGATCGTTATGGGAACGATTTGTTTATTTAATTATGTTTTGTAGTGTGGCGTTCTCCTGATTTAACGAATTTACTTCAGTTATCTGCTCTGCAAGTTCTTAATTTAAAAACCCGTATGACTTCGACACCCATGTCAACATACAATAATAAGTTTTCAATTGTTTGACATGCTTCCTTGCTCGTAATCGTGATCAAATTTGGTTACGTTAGATGTCGCTATGGCGAACAAATCACTTAAAAAAACGAGTTCCATCCTGAATCAGCACTAAAGCAGCGTTCACGGTCAGAATCAATGTGACATAACTATTTGATTCTCTATAAACAGTATTTGATGATCTTTTACGAGGTTGGCATTTGTTGCGTTCATGTGTTGGTGGATGGGGTTTAACCATTTCAACATAAACCACATTTCCATCATAATTTGAAGAACAATACAGTTTTTTTATTCTGCTCAATCACGACGTCACGACGGAATTAATTTGTTCACAGTTTTGAGATGCAAATATCCGTACGCCTCGGGGTACTTAAAACGTATAAACATATTTTATAAATCTTCTTATAAAATCAGCGACTTATCACAACCAGAACCTTGACCGGATCAATCATTCGATGTCGACATTAACATGCTTAGACGCGAGATTGCAGTGCAATATCGTAATATTAATATTGCGATCATGCATCGTTACCTCGCGTGCTCGCATCGCGAATGCGCGTTATGCTAATTAAATCCAGAGTCAAAAAAGGCGAAACGAGGATTGGTCCAAGCGGAACACTGTATCTAGAAACAATAATCATTGTTTCTACATTAAACCAATTAGGACAATCAGAATTTAAAACGAAATTTTACACAAAATACAATTGATATAATTTCTATTCCTATAAAAATGCACATTAAATATTTTCAAAATAGGTTTATGTAAGTGCGAGCATAGCATACATGTTTTATTTTATTTTTGGCATGTATTTTTTTTATTGTGTTTCTTGTGATGTTTGTTTTAAAAGACAGAATCAGGTGCTTCTACATGTGAATGAGTCGTAATAATGAGATACAAATCACACCTGATAGTTTCCAGTTGGGAATATGGTAAACTTCGCTTGTTTCCATTGGTCACCCTGGTTTCCTGACAGTGTCCATGCGGGTGATCCACGATTATTTGTATGGCCAGAGGCAGTCACATAAACATTTAGTGTTTTGATAGTCGAGCCGTACATGGAATACCAAAACGTCAGGCATTGGATTCCTGAGCCCTGTTTGAATCAATAAGGAACAAATTTAAATACAAACAAATCGATTGTCTCAAATCACTAACTTTTTACAAGATTTGCTAATGTATTAAATTTGGTATAATAAATTATTGTAAAGGAAATAATAATATAAGTATTATAAATATATAACAATTTTATTGAAAAGCTGCGTCGAACATTTCTGTTTCCATTTTATGCAATGCATTGAAAAATAATCATAATTTAACTGCACAGAAAGATCATCATGTAAAGGCCTCAGTAGTTTTTGAAAGTTATGTTAGCTTTAACAATACCAGTGAATAATGTATAAAAACAGGGACCTATACACACGAAGGGTTGAGCAACCTCGCGATATCCCGTTTCAGAGCGCAAAATAAACTGGTGAGCGAGATTGGATAATCTCGATCAATTAAACGATACATGTATCGACCATGCGTCTAAGTGATATCGATTGCGAGCGATTTCGCTCATTTGTGTTGTATTTTGTTTCTTAATAATCCACTTTTGTTGTTAAATAAATATTCGTTCATCTTTGCGTTGTTTGTCCTGTAAATAAATAATTAGTCTTATTATCACACAGTATGCTAAACGGAACCCAATAACGGGATCCGTTGACGAGTAAAAGTACCATTTGTTTCCTGGGGTTTCAATTGCAATTGTAAATCGCACGTATCTGCTTGTACAAAAGACCGGCCTTTTAATTAATTATTAATAATACTCTGCTGTGTCTAAAATATCGACATTATCAATCCCTGTCAATTGCATACAATTCAAAATGTATAATTGTTCTTTATCATCCGAGACAACGAAGTTTCGCATGCCATGTATCACTCCTTCTGAACATCATATCCATGATAGTACTGAAAAAGTCTTCCAGATTTCGTGTTCAAGTATTGAAAACAAATCAGCAGAATTTGAAGGCAAGAATATTCAGAAAAGTCTTTTATCTGTTATTTCTCATTATAAATCGGTAACAAAACAATATATGATATTCGTGTTTAATTATCAATATCATTATTTTCTCATAATGTACAGAATATACACATTTACTTGTTAACATACAATATACATAATTGTTTGCAAACAATTTTTTTACAAACATGAAATCCGTGATTATTGTAAAATTTAAATAATTGAGTCACTGAAACATACAAATTAGTACATGCATGATCGGTAAACGTGGTTTTATTTAATTTAAGAGTATGTGTAACGATAAAATCATTTTACTAAGTGTAATCAGCAATCATTGTTGTATCCATTAAGTTAAAGAAAATAGTTTTTTCTGAATCCATAACATGTGAAAAAAACACATTTTTAAACAAGATTGTGAACAAGTAACAATTTGAAATAGAACTAAATAATATGACTAACAATTTTCTATTTATTATTTCAACAACAAAAGAGTAAGGTTCCTGCTGACATGGGGATGCAGTAGATTTAGTACATTTATTTTAAAGCCACAGCTATACAAAAAAAGCTAATGAAAAAATAAATACCAGATCAATTTTTTAAAACAAGTTTGGACATTTTATATTTATCATGAGTTCTGGTAATACATTTTTGATGAACATAATCAAAGATCTAAAAGTCACTTTTGAGTGAAGCAGAGATATTCACTGCTGGTTCATATGTTCATTTGTGAAAAAACCTCAACAGTTTAAATAAATCAATTGAATATTTAAAACTAATTCAGATTAAAGTTTATTTTGTCTTCGGTCTTCGGAAAGGTTTTTTAAGTTTGTTGTCGCCACTGCTATATCTAGAATTCTAGTACACATGAATACAGAAACATCTTCTTAGTGCTGGGATGGTCGAGGTACGACCCAGGCAAAGAAAGGAATCAAATTTCGGTATTGAATCAGTATCAGTGTCCTTGGCAAAGATGTGATCACCCATGTATGTCAGCACTATTTTAAGTTCACAATGTTATAAAAGCGTTATCAGTTCTAAATGTGGAAATGACCTGGGTTTGTACAAGTGAGTTTCGCTGGCGTAATGACTTTTTTCTTGCGCGGTCTAACTTTCCGTTTAAAGAGCAAGAGACCTTGTTTCGCCTCTTTAAAGCGCACTGAAAAATATAAAACAAGATGAATGTAAAACAGAAGTTTAGCAATAGAACTATATTAATTAAGTCAAAATGCCTGCTATTGAAACAAAAGATAGATAGATAAATAGGCTAATAGAACGGTACAAAATTATTCACATGTTTGTTTGTTTGTTTCTTCTTTAGTCTGTCATTAGTGCTGAAGAAATCAATTATTTTATAAATAAAACACGTTTTACTGTTAAAGACTATTATATCACACGAGTATTTGCTGCTTATCAAACAATTTCAGGTCATGCTGTTCGCGTTCTAAGATGTTTGTAAATAGTCCCAAAATCCAGTTCTCACAAAGTTTCTAGAAAAAAACCTTCCCAACAAAAAGGCACAGACGATTATTTAAATGAATTATTGGAACCGTTAGCGAATAATTAATTTGCAAATCAGAATTAAGGTGTTCATATGTTAAAATGCTAGACATTAGAAGTTGAAGGTAAAGCTTTTTATAACAGAGCCTTATAAAAAGACCACCGACATATGCAAAACACTAATGAATTTGCCTCTCTTCGTTGAGCTTTTAAAAAGTTATGACTAAGTCACTTTTCATAATGCAAATAAAAGTTGCACCACACAATTTATAACATTGTAACATATGGGAAACTACCAACATGTTAAGTATAGAGCTTGTAATGACGGAGCATTTTAGAAAAGCTTCAACACCAATACATGGGACAGAAGGTGGTTTGAAAATAAAAAAATGATTACTATACTTCATTTTTTATCTCATTCAAAGTTATGTCTTTATGAAAAATGTACGTAAATAATGCACCACACATTGTATCAACATGTATTTTTTTTAAATATCAACATGTTTAGTAAAGTATTTGTAATTACAGAGGCTATTGACAAAAACTTCAACATACGGTAATGGAACAGAAGGTATTTAAAAAAAAACTTCTCTAACCTTAAGCAAAGCTACCAGTTAAAAAATATATAAAGACAATTTCCAACACACAATGCATCAAAGTTAAACATTTGTATAAATACCAACATGTATCGTGTGTAGCTTGTAATCACCGGCCTATTGAAAAATGCTTAAGCATATTTTAATCGGATTCATAGTTTACAGGTAAGTTCCTGACCAGACTGCATGCATGCGTAGGCTGGTCTAGAGCTACGATGGCTGCCTTTAGGTGCTTAAAATATTTTAAAATGACCAATATTCTACTTTCTTTGAGCAAATAAATGTTTTAATTTCCAAATAATGCAACTTAAGTTGCACCACACAACCCATTGAATTGTAAAATGTGTAAAGATACCAAAATGATATAAATAGGGCTAGTATTGACAGAGACATTCGAAAAAAAGCAACGACAAATTTAATGTATACAAAACCGATAACGGTTTAACAATGAAAAAAATGACTATAATTGTATCGTCTTTGAGCTTATACAAAAATATGAGTTTGTAAAAAATGCATATTTAAGATGCACCACACCATGCATTTAAGTGTCACATTTTTAATGATACCAACATGATTAACATTGGTCAATGATTGACCGAGCCTGCTGAAAAAAGCCTTGGCATATGTATATAAAACTGATAGTGGTAAAACAATAAAAAATGACTAAAATTGTATCATCTTTGAGCGAATACAAAACGCCTTTGCAATTTATGCCAATTAAGTGTGCACCACACAATGCATTGAAGGGAAACATTCGCAACAATAAAAACATGATTAATTTAGTGCTAGTATTGACTGAGCCTTTCCAAAAAAAAGCGACATATTTTTTTTCAAATTGATAGTATTTACAAAATTTAAAAAAACGAATAAAATTGTATTGTCTTTGAGCTAATACAGAATTATAAATTTGCAAATAAATGCAAATTAAATTTTGACCACATGTTGCATTGAAATGTATCGTTTGTAAAGATACCAACGTGATTAATATAGGGCTAGAACTGAGCCTTTCGAAAAAAGTCGCGACATATGTTGATCAAAATGATAGTGGTTTAAACCGTTACAAAATAAAAAAATGACTAAAATTGTATTGTCTTTGAGCTGATACAAAATTATGAATTTGCAAATAATGCAAATTAAATTTGCAACACACAATGCATTGAAATGTAACGTTTGCAAACATACCAACATGATTAATACAGGGCTAGTATTGACTGATCATTTCGAAAAAAGCTGCGTCATATAATGATCCAATTGATAGTCTTTACAAAATGAAAAAAAATGAAAAAATGTATGGTATTGGAGCTAATACAAAATTATTAATTTGCACAATAATGTAAATTAAATTTTCACCACACGATGCATTGAAATGTAACGTTTCTGAGAATAACATTATGACTAGTATGGAGCTTGATTTGACCGAGCCTTTTGAAAAAAGCCATGAAATATGTTAATCGGAATATGGAAGTGAATAAAACACATAGCCGGTAAGTGTACAATTTCGACAACTGCCAAGATTATAAAGGAGGAGCTTGTTTTGACAAGTTTATTAAATTACTCCCTTCATAATTAAGAAATAAAGACTTGAGAAAGCAGATGTCTTTGTTGAGGTCAAAATATTAATCATAGTATATCTCACAATGTGTATATTAAGTTTGTGTAACTAAACCGATTTTTCATAAAAATAAAATCAGATTACCGCTATCTTATGTCACTACAACGTATACAAGTGTAATCACGCAGAACAGTTTACTCTTCATGTTTGCTTTATTTCGCATGTTTTGGCGAAACTACCCACCGTTGTTTTTACATAAGTAAATATAAATAAGATGTCTCAAATTCAACAAACCTTTGCAATGAATACTTCTTTGTTGGCAACACTTGGTTTATTGACAATCGTAATCTGACTGTATCGCTTTGTCACGATCTCGGTCTGTCAAAATGGCGGCTTTGAAATGTCGCCTTCTTGCGCGAAATCGTTGGGTCGCCAGTCTCGTTCCGTTTTGCGCGACAGCGCGCAAGCTTGTTCTTCGTATAATTAAAGTTGAACATCCCTTTGTTTGTATAGGTCCCTGATAAAAACAATAACATCAACCAATCCAACTACTTTTAGATGATACGAAGGGCTGATCAACCGCGCAATGGCATTCGGATATCTTAGAGAAGTCTCAATGTACATGTAGTGACCAGTACTCTTTCCCGTGGTGTGGTCGTTATTCGGTCCGGTATCGGCAGATGTGGTGTGTCCACTGTACCAAATCCAATCAAAGTTGTCCGTTTTGTCCTGTGTGTAGCCACAGAGCGTGCTCTGGTCGAAGTCGCACTCAGTGGGATTGTCTACATGAAAAATAAATCACCAAAGCTTAAAATATACATAAACATATAATTTTTAAAAAGTGAAATTGTGAAATTTTAGCTGCATTGAAATTGTAAACACCTTATTATGGCATGCTCTGGTCGAAGTGGCATACAGAGAGATTGTCTGATTGAAAAATACGTCAACACAGCTTATGAATATACATATACATAGAATTAAAGTAAAGTTGTGAGACATAGACAAATATTCCATGGATATTTATTTTGCTCCTTAAACTTAAACACAACTACTGTCCAAAGTCCAGTAATATTATAATCAACACGATACTAGCGAAACCGTTAACGTGCTTCGCCCGTGATAATTAGAAATTGTGAAACTACATTCCTGTTTGTATTGTGTGTATTTGCTTCCTTATTATACAAAAATCGACTGTTTATACATGTATACCAATTTAACAATAGACGCTAGTATGTAATATAAGGAAATATGCGTAATTTAGACAGGAAAAGTTCAGCTATTTACCGACGGAGTGTAACTTATAAATGACATTTTGGCCTATCTGCTTTATAGTACATGGATTCAACTTAGGGATGTATATTTATAAATGACATATAGGCCTGGGGCTTGGGTTTTCAATGTAACGATGAGGAAATTTGTATGGATAAATAAATAAATAAATTGACCAAACGACCACACCATTAAATCGTTGTTTGTACAAACATAAGGCCAAACAACGAAATTGTTATTTTTGTAAATAACTGATTTTCTTATGTTCAAATGGTAATGTTCAAATAATCGTTACGTTACATCCTTATTATGACATGCTCTGATCGAAGTCAGACACAGTTGGGCTGTCGGATGGAAGAATAAAGCATCAAAGCTTGACAATATAAAATTATTCATAAAATGAAATGTCAGTTGCATCTCTACTTGAGACAACCGATCAGATTATTTTATCCTTTATTGCTTGCAACTATAAAACGGGCATAATGATACATATTACATCTTTCAGAAATCGGAATAAAAACTACATGTGCATTTTATGAAATATCGCCCAACTGCAGACACTTAAAAAATGGGTTTCGGCAGTTATATTTGTGGCAAAAGCAAGGTGCTTCAACGCTCCAGAACGTTCATCTGTCAACGAAGTTCACCAAACTGCATACCTGCATAATATGATACAGGAAATAACAACAAAAGGTATGAAGGTGATTCCTATTCGGTTTTCATACCAGAAGAGGAAAGGGGCTCTTCAGAAAAAAAGCAATATTTTTAAATGATCCAGTGGAATGTAACCTTATGTTAGTTTTTTGCTGCCAGTAACAAATATGAATGGATCACATAGGAAGTGATTGACAGACGGACATATATTATTTAAAAACTTAAGCTTCAATAATAATATATTAAGTGATTTTTGAGTTATCAAGCGATGAAGTTTTTGATTTCTTACTAGTCACAGCGACCTGACCTATGACGTCTTTTGACAAACTTAAATCGTGACACTAACATTCAAATGTATGCGTGCACCAGGTTTCATGTAAGAACTTCCACAACTCTTTGATAAATTGCAGAAACAACTATTGCTGAAGCTCTGACAAACGAGATATTGCTCGGTGTGTGAACCAATATCCCTTTCTGGTGAAAGCGGTAGGGAAATACAAACAACTGATCTGCTCTGCTTTTAATAAAATTGTATTAAAGACATTACGATGAGTCAAGAACATTGTTTTTCTATCCAGGGACGCTTTCCTCAAATAGTGAATAATTGTAACAATATCTGGGATAAAATAGAAAACGCCCTTGTTGTCACATAGAATGATAGAGAACAGAGATTATTTGTGTAAATCTTCTCCTGGCACTCAGCTCTGATCACGGCTGCTTAGGACTTTTTATTTATTTTTATTTGTGTTTGGTTTTTTTTTTATTAATTTATTGAAGATGTAACTTTAAATGCATTCGATTAAAAAAGCTTAAAATTTTGCTTGAAATTCTTGATGACATTCATGGACTGCTGTAAACAAAAGATCTGTCATCCGACTTTTGGATGGACACAAATCGTCTTA
This sequence comes from Dreissena polymorpha, assembly GCF_020536995.1. Taxonomy (NCBI): domain Eukaryota; kingdom Metazoa; phylum Mollusca; class Bivalvia; order Myida; family Dreissenidae; genus Dreissena; species Dreissena polymorpha. The sequence goes on from NC_068358.1 coordinate 10,624,341, forward strand.
TCATTCAATTCATGGTAGAATTAGCAGGGGATATGTTACTCCTCATATGACAAATATTGTTCAAAACTGTTTTGTTTTTTTTGTTTCTTTTATGTAGATATATCTTTCTTACAAAGATTGTGCTATTAAGTAGTATATTGTTAGTATATGTTATTTTTGCCATCAGCTGAATAAAGAAATCATATTTTAGAAGCTTATACAAGGTAGAATGTTCTGTTATCAAAAATGGTCATAATAAGAAGACATATATACATTGCAAGATGGTATAAGACGACTGTATACTCAAACCATAAACGGGATAAAACTGATACAAAACTGATAGGTTAACTAACATCGCAGAGTAATTTTAAAAGCAAACATAAAGAGAGATACAGATAAAGAGAGATATGGTTAACAAACCCCGTACAAGTTAATCATATTAATCAGATAATAGTCTTCAACGTCAATGATAGTTTACGATATATGAAAGTGTATTGCGGCTTTAAGATAAATGCCTTTTTTAATGTTCTGCGGAGTTTAATGTTGAAGACATCCGTGGATACCTACCACAGTATTTAATCTAAAAATGTCTTGATATACAAACGGACAAAATATATATTCATGGTATATTTAGCTTGAATCGGATACTAATGTATCACACGCTGTACTTTGAGTGTTAATAAGGAAATAATACAGTAACAACATGTTAGTAAACAAATAAAAAAATGTTTAATATTGACCTCCCTTATCGTGATGTCTACGATTTTCCTTTGTTAGCACTACCGGAGATGATTTATCTAATACAGCAGCCAGCATGCGTTTCATATGTATACATGAATTATTATTCGTTTTAGTGCATATTCTACCTGTCTCTTTGTTTATAGCTCTTAATTTCGCGACTAAGGGTAAGTCAGTTTTTGCGCATGCGATATCTTCACTGTTACATTTCAACAGACAATTAATTGGATAACAATAATTCACTGTTTTTTTTTGCAACCACAGCATCGGCTCAAGCGCAACTATTAAAAACCTTAATGTTAACTGCTTGTTATCGACCTTTGTTCATCTAGTACGAGATTTTAATGTTTCCGATAAAGTAAATTAAATCAAATCAATGTCGTCCTTATAAACAGCGGGACATTTATGATTCGAGTAATTGTATTGTTATTTGTGATTTTAATTATTAATTTTCTTGTCTTAATGTTTGTTTTAGCATGCAAATCATGCATTGAAATTCCAATTGTGTAAAATTAACAGCACTTATCTGGGTAAAGTATGAAAAGCTACACACTCATAATTCTTCCTTATCAGACATAAATTTACTTGTCAATGCGTTAGCTATCACTGAGCCGCTGAGGAGGTACCCATGTAGATTAATATTATGTGACCCGTTGATGAGGTAACCACGATGAGTAACATAATGTTTACAATGTTTTGAGGGGTTTTGTCTACATGTAACTAACCATTAACATTTCTTGCAGACGTTCTGAACTTCTAATAATATGTTTTTATTTAAATTGTCGAATTACAGAAGTTATGCGTGCTAAATTAAATTGCTGCTTAATTAAATGCATGACTTTGACATTTGTTATTAAAAATACAACACTGGACTATACATGCAGCGCAAAAGTAAACATAAAAATCATGGATGGATGGATGGATGGATGGATGGATGGATGGATGGATGGATGGATGGATGGATGGATGGATGGATGGATGGATGGATGGATGGATGGATGGATGGATGGATGGATGGATGGATGGATGGATGGATGGATGGATGGATGGATGGATGGATGGATGGATGGATGGATGGATGGATGGATGGATGGATGGATGGATGGATGGATGGATGGATGGATTGGATGGATGGATGGATGGATGGATGATGGATGGATGGATGGATGGATGGATGGATGGATGGATGACGGACGGACGGACGGACGGACGGACGGACGGATGGATGAGTTTTGGTTGGGTTTGGATGGACGGACGGACAGATGGACGAACGGAAAGCCAGACAGACAGACAAGAAGACAGACAGATTATTTATATAGTTTGTTTGTGACTCTCGCATATATGAACAACTCATCGTAAAAAAAAATCAATAAACATAAATACACATTCGTCAAAATAACAACAACTTTTTATGAATGTATTCAAGTATATGAATTTAGGGGGAATGAAATATGTTACATAAGGCTCTTGATATTTTCACAAAAGTTAAGTGAATGTTCAAAAAATGTTATTGATTGAAAAAATATACACTTAGCTATTATAAGCAAAATTTCAATTTAGGCAAAAAGATATTGTCTCATAAAGCTATATATTTGCGGTTCGAAGTTTAGTTTTCTGGTCTGATCCAACAATTGTAAATATTAAACATTCTTTATACTTGTAAGTCACACGATCTTATTACCACATGTCCGTTGGTATAAATCCGATTTATATAAGCAAATCTCCGTTTTGCTGTCATCTTAACTTCTATCTCTGGATACATATCTTAAAATGTACATAACATAAAGACCCGGTTGTTATGCATACAATTCCGCGATATATCGTTCGTTTGTCGCATTGTTGACATCAGGTCGTGTGTTGGTTTGACTATACTTTTTCAATGCGTTAGAATAATTGCATTGTTTGTTCTCATTAATGTTTTATCGTTTGATACCACCGTACCTATTTGCGGTATTTCCACATATTGTCATTGGAAAATTGTCGAGTTGACCAACACATATGCAACAAAATCCGATTTGTTAAATGACCAACAAAACCAAAAAAATGAGCTAATTGTATATCAATAGATAATGCAATTAAGAGTATGCTCCATATTCAAACCTACATTCAACATAGCTAAATTCAATGAAGCGCATTTGCGATTTGTGACAAATCCGTATAATCGAGTTAAAGAAGAACCTTATTCTAGGCTTCTGAAACGAAACAATAGTCTTAAGGCTAAACGATACTCCAGATCATAAGATGATAATATATTTAAATTATCGGTATAAATAGCTACGTAAATGTGTCGACGGTTGGTATAAAGTGTGAAGCCAGTTCGAGACTCGAACCCCGATATCAAGACGAATGCTCTTCCGCGTGAGCTAGCCGGGACACTAACACAGCTTATTGCAAATTGCCACTTAAACTCAGTACCGTGTTATACACCCCTTCCAAGAACGAATTCGTCCTCGACTATTGTCAGCACATGTTACTTGTAAACAGTTCTTAACCTTTCTCTGGTCGGTACATTAAAGATTCTAACAAATGTATTTTAGCAATTGCATTTTTTAATTCATTTGATAACAGTTATGTTTGTCTGCAGTCATTATTTTGTTTTGAAAAAAGTGTGTTTTATATTTTACGATATATATATTTACAGGAAATAAATTTGATTTTCCGTTAATAACCAAAATTTCCTCTAGTGAAGAGAGACAGTTAATATTTTCGTTATTTAATGTATCAATGGGTTAAACTCTATTACAATACAATATTTATATACATTTAGAATGTTTATTATGTTTTGCACAAATAAACAATGTAAAACGTATTAATTGATATGCCAATGCTGCCACTCGTAGTTTGTTTTGTCGACTCTTGACAAATTGAATTACAAGGGCGAGAACTCGAGAGGGATGGAGCAGAATAACGATCCGAGAACACGATATCGCGATGCGAGGTCGTGAAAGGAATATAAGATTCTCTTGTCTTCCATTGTCATCTCTTGCTCTCGTTCTTTTTTTTCAAAGGTCAAACAATATCGCGATTTCGAATCGTATTCGCATTGTCGAAAAAACATCCATAATAACAACGCTTCGACGTCTGAATGAACACATTTCCTTAATTATGCAGTTATATCAAATGTTCGTTTACTATCAAATTAATAATCAGCATTAAAAGTTAGCTAAAAGTATCAATATAGATTTTCTGGTCTGATCCAACAATTGTAAATATTAAACACACTTAGTGTTTTTCTTCAAACATCATGTAAAAGTGTATTTCTATCATTATACTATAAAGGACATATAAGAACCAATTGGTCCTCAACATCACTTTCATTACGTGGACAAAATTTACCTATTCTTTCATTTATTGAAATGTGTTGGTGCCTACCAGTTTCTATTGATAGACCATAAGAAGACAATCTCAATTGTGTTAGTATGTTTCTTAATTTCGAATTTTTAATTTTGTCTAAGTAAATTGATCTTTCAAAAAATATGTTCCAATTTCAAGAAAAAAATGATGAAATAGTGACGAAGTGTCATTTACATCAGGTCGCCATTTTAAAACAAACAAATCTTGTAATCTTATGCCAAATATTTCAATAAAACAGTTAACATTAAGAGATTTTAATATAACCACATATGATAAAAACCTGTTCTCGCAATAGCGATGATGATGATGATGATGATGATGATGATGATGATGATGATGATGATGATGATGATGATGATGATGATGATGATGATGATGATGATGATGATGATGATGATGATGCCGCTGATGATGATGATAATGATGACGATGATGATGATGATGATGATGATGATGATGATGATGATGATGATGATGATGATGATGATGATGATGATGATGATGATGATGACAATGTGGTTGTGGTGATGAAATTCCTCTTCAAAATAATTACGACATATAAAAAAAATCATATTTACCGGTTGATGTTGATATTGTAGTTCGACAAACGAGAAAACATAAACAGACCCCTAAAGGTAGACGAAAGTCTCTAAAAGTCATCATTATGCACGAAAGTAACGATCAACACCCTTGCTGGTTTAGATTCACAATTATCCTCGAAAATACACTCTCCTACAAACAGTATACGGCCGATCTTAATTACAAGTAAACATTTATACATGTAAGTAACATGATCTTATTACCACACGTCCGCTGGTATAAGTCTGATTTATGTAAGCAAATCTCCGTTTTGGTGTTATCTAAACTCCTATCTATGGATACATATCTTACAATGTACATTACATAAAGACCCGGTTGTTATGCATACAATTCCGCGATCTATCGTTCGTTTATCGCATTGTGGACATATAGTCGTGTGTTGGTTTAACTATACTTTTTTAATGCGTTTTAATAATTGCATTGTTTGTTCTCATTAATGTTTTATCGTTTGATACCACCGTACCTATTTGCGGTATTTCAAAATATTGGCATTGAAAAATTGTCGAGTTGACCAACACATATGCAACAAAATCCGATTTGTTAAATGACAAACACAACAAAAAAATATGAACTGATTGTATATCAATACATATTGCAATAAAGCCTATGATCCTTAGGCCTAACAAAAAGTGTTGTTTCCACTGACATGACCAAAACAAATAGGGTAGGTAGGTAGGCAAATACTTTTTTGGTTCATCTTCTTTTCATTTTTGTGTACAACTGTATGTACAATAAATTTGATGATGTATGTAATGCTATATGGCTGTATTTAAATGTTGTTATGAAATAAAAACTTGTTGTGTATTAATATTGCATTTGTTGCTTTCCTTATTTCCGAGTTTTATGCTGACTTCTGGCAACGGCTTTAATAGTCCATTGTATGACCAATTAAAGGCATAACTATTACAAGTCACAGTAAGCTTGACCCTCAGTGTCTATAGGCATTCAGTGTTGTTATACTTTCTGGTCCTTTTGGGAGCATGAAGTGTATACTATATATTATTTATTATTTATAATGTATTACATACCTCAAAAGCGGTGCTAGGGGAACGCGGTTGCATTTAACATTATCACCTTAGGTGTAAATACATTAAATTCCACTAGGCTTCAAAAGTTGGAAGTCCTGACTTCCAAGCCTTAAATTTTTGACGTCCCTGATAATAAAGTAGGAAGTCCCAATTTTATTTTAATAAATAATTTAGTACACCCTACCGTATGACTGTGTTGATCGCTTGATAAATATATGTTCTAATACTATCCAATACGTTTTAATCCAGCATTATTGCGATTTCAATGTTCAAAACCAAAATATGACCAGTATTGACGCTAATGTGTTTAAGAATTATATAAACACAAACGTCCGTCATTGTACGCAAGCGCATATGAAAAGTGATTTTGTAGATGATAAAATTCCAATTGAACATGCGTAAATCAAGTGACGCGATGTGCGAGCATCTGGCACTGTACATATTTGGTTATAACGACCAATCGATGTGCAACTTTAATTCATTTTTTTATTCATAAATTTACGTATTTTGTCTATAGTTTCAATGTGTCAATACTTTCTCATTGTGTGCATTATTGCCGATGATTTTTTTTTCATTTTTAAATACTATATATACCGAGTTGTACGTCTATATTTAGTTACGGCACATGGTCTGTTTTGATACGCACGCTTTACATGCGTAGAACTTAAATCTGTCAGTAACAATTTCGCGAATACAATTTGTAACGGGTATTGTTTTCAAAACTTACTCGCCAAAAGTAATTAATTGCTCACCATTGCATTTAACTTCTCATAAGGAACAATTGTTTATGGTTAAAAGGTGTGATGATGATACCCGACACCGTCTTTCATGTACTGTTTAATTACCATGGAATATAAAGTGGTTTAAGCTAGGTCCTTCTAAACCAGGACCTTAAATATGGCCACAGAGAATCGGCTCTTGTAGGGAGGTCTGGTATAAGACCAAAGTCACAGGCTAACAGGAATCTAGAAACGTCTAACATATATGTTTCGAATGTACTTTCCCAAAATGCACGTCTACGAAATGCGTAATACGATGAACTGTACATCGATCTTTAATTCTATACCGTTGAATTGAAAAAGTGCAATTAAAGAAACGATACACTAGTCAGATTATGTGATAAACTGCAAAATGTCGCCATTATGAAATGGTGTTATTGTGATAAACGCTAACGTGAATTGAAGTCATTCAGTTAAAGAATCATCAATCATCCGGCAAGAAAAAATTAAGAACGTATATTTAAAGTTGTTTTTTTGTCGACGCATAATATTGAAAATATAAATAAAAAAATCTTTAATTGTACGCGAATACAAAAACGTGTCTATATCAAATAAGGTGACCACATTATCCTTAATTATTTGATAACAGCGTATAACCTGAGTCCTGGTCTAAAGTCTCAATTGTCCAATTCAATTGTATAAAATGGGTGATAAATCTAATCCGGCAAATTATTGACAGATAACTCTTGTTAATATTCTGCCTAAAAAATTGTCTTAACCGCTGCGCAACCGTCTTAATAATTGGAGCGAGAGTGAAACGATTTCAATGAATGTCAAGTTGGTTTTAGAAATAATGGTAGTATGTGTGACTGTATATTTGTTCTACAAACTATCATTTAGAAGGTTTAAGCGAATGATTTAAAGGAGTTGTCAACCAGATTGACTAAGAAAAGAAATGTTCAAAATACCGTATTTTTTACAATTATTAGTTTTTATCCCATTTTCACCGCGACATTGACGGTATAACACGTTGTGGTATATACTTGCTTGTATTCAACACTGTGGAATATACTTGTCGCGTGCACGGACTACTTTTTAAATGACGTCATGCGATATGCGCTAAAATTAGGTCGATATTGATTGGTTCATTGATCGAATTTAAATGTCACCCATTAGAAGAAAATTTGCATATTTTTCAGAAAAACATATATATGACATATTCACCAAAAGAAATGTTGAAATAAAATATGAAATTACACGATTTTTGTTTTGTTATTTTTTTATTTATAACAAAGTCGACAAAACTTAAGCTTCAAAATTATACGACCTTCAACCTTTAAAACTAGTCATATGACATACTTTTTCGCCATCCGTATAATGAATCAGCTGATTGATGGCGTCATAAAATGACATACTTATTGCGCCATTTTCCCCATTTTTTTGACGATTTATTATAAACGCGACTTATTTCACATGTTTTCTACATGTACTGTATGTCGACATATCTGAATTGTCAATTGATCACATTTTCCTTATTTCGTGTAATGTGCATTGTTTAGATCTATAACCAAAGCATATACTTTTGACATTTAACATAAAAATTAAGAATGTACAACAAGCCATACACATATCGCACAGTTCATGAATAATCTGCTATGTTTGCTTTCCTATTTAATTCACGTTAGGCATAGAGCTGTGTAAAGTATAAGATGGTAAAAATAGCACCACACTGGAATTGGGAACGTCCCATTTTGTACACGGGTATTTTCTACTTATTTATCTGTTGTGTACTGGAATGTTTTCCATTCTTTGTGTATTTATATATTAAATTATTTTCTCGTGCAATAAGGGCATTTACCATAGATAAATAAAACATTGTGCAAGTTTAAACATAATTATGTTTGTATGCAGAAATCTGCAAATGCAACCGAGTTTACCAACGGCTATTATTTGATAAACTGCTCCGGTTCATTTGAACAGCAGTATTATGAATGTAGAGTACATGACGTAGCTAGTCAATATAAATTGCCGCCTGAGAGTCTTTTGATGACTTTTGCTTTGGCAGACTCTTGGCGTCAATAGTCCACTCTATCTTTTTAATAGCGAGAGTTCCGACACGAATTTCGGTCGCATCACTCCTAAATTTAAAAACACACATATTTGTGACTTTTATGAAAGAACGTTGCCTAGATAGTATATATTGAGCAAAATATATCGAAATTTACCTGTTAATAAACTATATTTCGAGTTTGTTTCATCCAATATCAATCCTTGTATAGTATTAGTAAAGATTATGTTATCTCCCTTGGTGGAGGTTAAATTCAACTATGTTTGTAACTGAGTTCGAACAAAAAAAGTGTGCAATATACACAAAACAGTAAGAAATGAAATTGGAAATAATAATCATAAGAAGAAAAAGAAGCAAAAGAATAATTATAACTACTATAACTCAAAATATTAGAATCGACAGTAACGAAATATCCCAAAAGTAATAGGTACGAAATAGCTATGGTACGAAATAAGAACAACAACAACAATGCCAAAATGGTTGCCTTTGAGAAAATGATTGTTCAATGTCTATGATTTCGAATGAAATACAGGTAATTTTTGTGATCTTAGTTCATATTTGTCAAACAACCGGTAGATTTTAGATATATACACTTGTAAATACTGTATTTCACATAATAGTATTGTATTTATTTTTCGTTATGGTTTTTACAGACCGGAGTTTCAGCGTTCAGATTTATTCTGAACGCGAATTATTTCAGCTAATGACGTAGCGTGTGACGAAGAAGAAAGTTTATCGCGTTCATAAACTCATTTGAATAAAGTGATAGCATGGCATAAGGGTCTTTATTTAACTATGCTAAAATAATTATTAAAGACCCTAGATGCAAAATCGTCATTTATTGAGTTAAATGGATTATTAGATGGATTTTAAAGGGTAAGATACTAGTTCTTACGTGTTTTGATTTTTGTTTGTACTTTTGTCGTTCCCTGTTCTCGGGGATTTTAACATGGGCGCCATTGATGCATCTGATCACACACGGCATACCCATTACATTATATAAAAAACACGTTCTGCGCGTCCTTAAATTCGTCGTCCGAAGTCGGAAAACGTATTGCCCTGTATATTTTGTCAAATAAAGTGTCAGTCGCTGCAATTGTCTGTTTACTCGTCAAAATTGTCAAGGTCTTCGATAGCTAAAGAAACTTCAGCGTACAGTTTATTTAGTATTGACAGACCTGTACAAAGTCGCGCCAGTCAAAAATCATAAAAAGCGACATTTAAAGTTATGGTAGCCAGAACTAGGTCGTCGATGGTGTACATGTATGTTGACATCGACAGCATTTTGTCAGGAGCAATCGCCGCCATATTGGATTTTGATCATTTTCTTTCGAAAATAAAATGAATTATAGTAAAGTAAAATCTTCTTTTCGCGGTCGTAATGTGTTAAAATTCGCATACTGCGTAAAATTGAATGTAGGCATATGGTGATATTTTTACTTGTTTTACAGTTTGTGTGCGAATTTTTTAAAGACTATTTTGCTTACCAGAACAAATACATGTATATCACTACGCATGGTTACATTTGTTAGATTTTAAGCGCTTTAATGACTGAATTAAAATTATTGTTAAGGTTATTAGATCTATTTATGTTAAATGTCACGTTGAAAAAATCAAATGGGATAAATAGAATACTAGGATTAGCGTTGAATACAGTGAAATTTATGTTGCTCGGCTCGAACACCGAAAGCGCTCGCCAAGGCTCGCGCTTCCGGCGTTCTAAGCCTCGCAACATAAACTTCTCTGTATTCAACGCTAACCTAGTATTCTCTATATATTGATTAAAATATCATGACTGGTAAATAACATTACTTGACAAAAAGTTGTTAAGTTTTCATATTGTCAGTATATTCGGTAATAAAAGCTTACCATTTAAGCTTTGGTTGATGCAAGGCATTAACTACTCAAATAAAATATCGGGTTCCATAATTTGCATAAATACATAGTAACGGAAGGTAAACTTCGTTGTAACCTTCGATTTTAAAGTTTACCTTACATGCAATTCAAGGCGGTTGTCTGCCTATTTCTTGAGAATCTCGTTGTTATGTTCGAGTGTAAGAGATTGTGTTAATTTGGGGAGTCATTAGTATTCAGTAATCATACTGTGGAAGTCAGTATATACATGTTCATGCGTTCATTTGTTTATTTTTCTAAGATTAACGTGGCTTTATTCATGCAACCTTGAATGTTTGATTCACTTATTATAACACAGTCCTCTTCACATGCTTGTTAACATTTAAAAAAACGAAACCAAACAACAATTTTTTTCGAATGTTATTATTCAAGATAAGTATACAGTTAGGAAGAAAATACAAGGGAAAAAACAGCTTGTTTTATGCATATCATACATGGTAACATACTATACACTCGTGGTTCCCGATTTTGTTGAATCAGGCAATGTGGAATTCATTTAAAGTCCACACTTTTTTTTAAAGAAGTCGTCAATACTATACCAAATAGCAGTCGTTCTCGATAAACTTAATTGTGTACATGCATCTTTGTTAGTTTTAACGATGATATAATATAATTAATTTAATATATGTAAAAACATGACAAAATAAAAGTCAGTTCAACTAATATGGCCTTCTCTGTTTTGTATATTATACAAAAAGGACGAAACATTGAAGTGTTTGTGGCGGTTAGCAGACAACGCCGTATTGAACGAGGCGATATTTCCAAAATATGATCACATAAATCTCTTAAATAAATAACTAACTATCATGCATTCAGCCGTTATCACTCAAAAAAGCTTTTAATATTTATACATTAAATATATATAAACACACACCATTCTTCGACTTGAATATTATTATTGTCAGTAGTGATTTCATCAACAGCATTGTGAAAAAGCCCCTCATCGTTTTTTACTTAAGTAACACGTCAACACCGATAACACCGTACTATAGAGGTATTTGTCTGTCAGAATGTCCAGCCCGACGTCTAAAAAGCATGAACTCATATTGCATTAATATATGCTGTATGCTTTAATTAAAGTGAGTTATGCGAATGTATTTGAACGAGCTACACGCTACATATAACTAACAACAAAAACATTAAGTAACGACATTTACTGCATTCAATTATATTAATTAATTAATATCATTCAATATCGCATATTTTGTCGATTTTTAAAACATGACAACACAATATTACAAATAATGTAATCAATTATTAATTGCATATATATAACCATGGATATCTGTGTTCGCCGTTTCCTCAGCATCGTTGCTCCTTAGCTTTTCTTCATTAGCGATGAACTCCAAGTGCATACATATACCATCGACTCGCTCTTCTTTGTCAGCCTGCGCAGCTGTTTGCATTGTTTGTTTGATCGGTAAATTCTCGTAACTTGTATAGGCCGATTCGCAAACTGACGGTATTTCGAATGTGTCGTTAACATTCATGCTTACCTCACTGTTTTCCGTTATTACCTATATCATAATATGATTATTCAGAGATTAAATATTGTTAAATATATTTAAAGGAAGCGATGATATTGCATTCTTAATACCACAGATCAAGGATTAGCTGCGACCTTTGAAAATGTTTAAAAGAACATATTTGTTGGGAGCGATTTAATTATAGTGGGTCAGCATCAAGTCAAGTCAAGTCAATTTTATTGGCAAATACATTTGTACATAGCCAAACAACATACATAATACATGTAATGACGGTGTGAATAAATGCATATACAACAATTGTGATGAAAAGTATGGTGTATATGATGCAGCGGATAGTATATTAGCACGATACTTGAGATGTTTTAATCATATTTATTGCACCAAATACTTCACACTACATCATACGACTTAAATTGTCGACATGAAAATATATAACATGTTTAACAAGAAATCTCAAGTAGAGACAACGGCTGTTTCTGAACTTCAATTTTGACATTTTAAGAATGGGCATTTAAAGTAATACTTGTTTAGCAGACATAGTTTTGTACCAGAAAACGTAATACTAAAAATGAGCTGATATTATGCGGTTTTACAGATCTTACTGAAGTGCTTCTAGATTTGAGGTAAGTACTACTGGCGTACGACGACCTTTGTTTTTTCGTTTTATATGCCTTCCAAAGCTACAATTTTCAAGATGTTTATTTTTTATTTATGCTCTAAGAAACAAGATTGGGTACTCATATTTATTTATAGAAAACAATTTTGAAACTGTTTAAGTAGTACACTAATTGAAAGCGTCAATTTATTTTTGACATTCGTTCATCAGTTACCAAATCAACACATAAGTAAACGTAAATGTAAATTAAAGTAAATTACCGTTTTGTTTAATGCACAATGGAACATGAAAATCACCAAACCCTGAAAAGATTTTCAAATAAATAAATCAATTGGATTGTATTACAACACATAATTTTATTTAATCATCTAAAATCGCTAGCATTCGCAAAAAAACATTGAAGCTAACGTGTTATGTTAACGCATACATCATGAGACAATCTTAAGTTTTTTTTAGTTAAGAGTAAGCACGATACCGTTCTAAGTTGCTGCAATTATGCGACCGTTCGATGCGATTCGGCACACATAATGACAAATGCAATTACTTTAATATAAATCAAGAATATATTGCGTATGTGTTTAGAAAGGAAATACAAGACCGCCATTGTATAATCATCATTAATACATACAACTGATGATGAAGCTTATAATTATATTTATCACATTGAGTACCTGTAGACTGTTGCAGACAGCAAAGACGTATTGTACCCAGACCATGCTTTCGTCCAGATAGAGAACCCCCAGAACCCAAGTAAGTCCCGTTAACGGTAGTAAAGCAGATAGACACCATACTGCTGATCTGATTTGATAATAACATAATAACATGTACTTGCGAAATAAAGCTACGTTCGCTAAAATGAAGTATCGTGTTTTACCTTATAATAAGTCAATTTGTTATTAACATTATAAAGTACTCAAACTTTCGTATTGCAAAAAAGGTAAAACGATAATACTTGATGATGCATTTACTTTATAATCATACAATTATACAAATCTTATAAATAATACTTCACTTTGCTAAGAATACGTGTGCAGTTTTCATCAATGGAACAGAACTGTGTCAGTTTTTAAAAAATCTGCTTCATCTTGTAAGCGTTATTTCATATTTTTCTCAACTTCAAGGGGAGATGATTCTGAACTTATTCTTACGTTGCTCATTTACGATAGGGGTTGAGTACTCATTGATATGAAAACACTGTAAAAGTTTAAATGTGTTTACGAAACCCCCCCCCCCCCCCTCTTACGCATATATCTCATCGGCATAACAAAACGTTAAAATAGAACACAAATGTGTAACCACTACACTACGGAACCGCTTGAAAAATCACCTTCTAACTAAGATATTAATAAGCTATTAATAGTCGGTTTAAATGTAAACCCGGAAGTTTAAAAGCTGGATAGTGAGCGGGGTTAAAGGTCCATACCAAAGGGTCCATTCCACTGGCAAGATACGGGTCAGGCCTGCGGCCTTCTATATGTGGTTCTTAAAAACAACCTGTAGGAGGACTTGATAGTAATGAGACTGGGGTGCTGTGATGGTGCTCCTCATTGATAAGCGGCTGCTTCCTTTATCAAGACTCATTATTACAATTAATAATACGTGTCGCGCTTAGCGCTCTATAGCGCCTTTATTAGTAACTAGGTGGTTGCTAGGATAGTGGAGCAAAGAAGTTTTGTTTTTATACAAAACCAGAAAGTTTCACCGGTTCGCGTATTAGCCCAGTCCCTGTGATCTTTTATTATTGCCCTGTCCCTGTGTTATTAATTAAAACAATTAGCTTTGCATTATTGGCAATAAATGTTGTAGTAAATGTAATAGGCACAAATGCAGTACTTTACTAATTTACACACACAAATTCACCACTATGCAAGATATTCTGACAACAAAAATATATACATTGATCCGTAAAATAACTTCTTCTCCCATAAGCGAAAAAAAACGTATTACATACTAGTCGCCGCACTTCAGTGCCACGCCAATAACGGAACTTTAGTGACTATTGTATTATGCGGGGTTAAAACACAATGTGAAGTGCAAAATGAATTATTGTGGACATTTCAATAAACGATGAATTACTTTGATCTTTCAACTGTTGACTTCTTTGCCATGGTATACGATCTAAGTGTTGCCCGTATCACAATCACTAGGATGATAAAGTTGACCTGCGGAACAAAGCTAACATAAAGAAAAATGATCGAGAGTTCACATGATAATAACGATAATAATAAATTAATTAGTTTAAATAACAAGTGTTTAGCGGATCTAGTTGTGAATAATGTTTCGAACATAATGCTTATTTAGTATAAGACCAAATCATTATTATTAAAATTATTAGAATTTAGTAGAACGTACCAAAACGACAAGCAGCGCAGGTCCAACAAAGGCCCAAAAAACACCTCTCTTAATTGTCAACCAGCATCTAAAAAATATTTGTAGTTAAGACATGTACATATTTTTATATTTGCTTTTCATTGTAATGGTTACATTCCGAACACAAACTCCTGTTTTTCTGTACTTATAATCAAGAACAATGTAGTGGTCACTTACGATTTTTCATTCCCATATCCTTCTGTCTTGGTGACAGCGAGCGTTATCCCAACGATCACAGCAGGAACAACTGCACGTAGAAATTATACACCAACAATATATTACACATCAAACAGCAAGCCTGACAAGTTTAACTGCAAACATATGCGTGTTTTTAAAAGATTCATGATAAATAAATAATAATAAGACCCCTCAGTCATCTCACATTGTGCTTCGTAAATAACCCAAAATTCAAAATATAAAGTGATTCAAAAGTGGTAGATCTATACCAAGCATACTGCAAAGATATCGAACGATAATTACCCCAGGCAGCTGACAGCATCCATTTAAGTTTTGATTTTGTTTGAAAGACAATTAGTATGGACACGGCGACGTCAATACCTTCCACCAACATAAGTGAGAATACGACCAGGTAAATATAATGCAGAAAAGACGCCAACGTAGTACAAATGATCTAGAATTTGGTGAAAATCATCATTAAACATGATCAAAGATAGGAAAAATGAAACAACATAACTATTATCACAGGAGAAATAATTGTTAACCCGCAGTATTTTTTATTCAACGCATGTGATTGATTAAACAAAAATGGGAACTCAACACACTACGACACTTCTAAAAACATGATAAAAGCTGGTGAATTTATCAAACATTATAGCAGATGGAGCTTTAATCAAATCATGATGATTTATTGGTTCACCTATTTGGTACGGTGGTCACTACAAAGCATGCATTATCTTTAATTGCAAAATCTTATCATTATGTCAGTTTAAAAACATGTACTGCAATCAGTTCTGTTTTACCACGATAGCTAATGAGAAGCTTTCAGCCTTGCCTTGCTTTCCGTTCTGTCGATGCCACCAATAAACATAACGTAAGAAATTATGAGGGCCACGGACAGGTTCAACAAGACAGCAACACGTCGTTTGCTTACATACCTGAAAAAGGATTCCATATTGAAGAACTTTAAATACTTTTACATCAATATATCATTTTGTTTGCACATTTTGAAATAATACATGTATGTTGTAGATTGATAGGTAGGATAAAACAATGAAACGCACTTCCAAAGCACTATATGGAAAGTAATTGTTAACACCAAGCCGGCTAGTGATATTGAACAGCCAACTATGGAAATGATATCTAGGTCTTTAGTACTCGCTCTGCTCTGAAAACAAAACGCATCGTTATAGTGATAACGTAACATACATCTATTTACACAGTTTATACGGACTGACACAGAGAAAGGCAGAAAAACAAACAGTTTATTGAGACTTTTACAAAATTACATTGTCTTCATTATATTAACATTACATTATGTCTCTAAATAAGATATAACAGTATATCATCCTAATAAAAACTCATATAATAATACAAAGTTAACACAATCGATGGTAACAACAACATTTTATATTCAGGCGGCACGAATATTTATCTTAACAGCATTTTTAACAATCGAAACCCTTATAACAAAAGCTGCTTTGATGTATTTCCAAACTTTAGAAATTACTGATTAGTCAAGTGAAACTCATAAATTGCGTAATTTATACACAGATGGGTTAATATAAAATATACTGAAAATGCATTTATTCCTAAAATGAGTGCTACAGCGGCTTAAACATATACACTAGTAATTATCTTTCTAATCAAAGTTTACAAAATGAACAATAAAATTTATTGCATCGTATGTCATTCTGAGCGTATCTGCCAGTTTGGATTCTCAACGGGTATGCGGAAACTCTGAATCAGAGCATACGTTTACAAAGTAAGTCTAAACAAATATCGCATGTAAAAAAGGGGTTTAAACAGTTTAAGCATATCCAATATCGAACTGTTAAGCAAGTGATCAAACAACATTTGTTTAAATCTGTCAACAAGTCTTATCCGAATCCCAGGCAAAAAAACGGTGTATTTGTAAAAAGCTCGGTATTTCAAATAAATAAAAATATACATAAGTATTTTGTTTTCACTCGAGATTTAATATGCATAACCTATAGACCAAGTTTTTTTTTATAGCGTGTTTATACACAATTTGCATTATAATGTTTTAATTGTTAAGAACCAATAGTTAAATATTGTAAACATATTTACATACAATGGCCATCTAACTCATTCTCTATAAACAGCAAATATACATGTTTTTATTTTGATCTGTAGTAACCATATGTACAATTTTGAATGTATACGTTCAATATCACCTGACTTTGTGAACCTCGTATTCCTGAAGCATAAGTGTAACATTGGACCAATTAAATAATAAAAAGGGCACTAAAAATGTACACTGTAAAGCAGAGTACTACACAATCATGCGAAATCTGGATAGATAATATCATATGAAAATAATACCTGAATGAATGGACTCATAAGAATTGCAAAATTCGTCAGGTGCGTGCAACGACATGTTGCGCTTGAATGATTCGAGGACATGACAAGACATCCGGTGGTGTCCCAGGCAAAACTAGTATGTTTTCATGGAAAAGCGAACATAAATCAGTTTTAAAATACCGCATTAAATATTTTGTTCATGCCGAGCATAACATATCGTATGACATGCAAAATACAAATTTTATTTATATACATACATGTATATATGATATACATGATATTCACGAAGACAATATCTATACACAAATAAAACGTTATACAAAGTTCATTAACGATAAAGTAAAACTAATTTAAAGATGATATGGTAAATGTTGATATTTTTTGCTTGACAGAGATGTTGCAACAAGCGCAGCACATACAAAGTAGTATTCCAAAAACTGCAAAATGGGGTTGCGTGGAGGTTCTGAAATAAAACCAAACACATCTTGTAAAACAATTATTGAACACAAAAACACAACTACAAAACAAAAAGATAATAATTAGACGTCATAAAAGTACCTGTGCGTAGTCCATTGTTATATCAACAACAAAGTTCGTGGTATTCTTCCAGTTATCCAACGTCACTGTCACAACCTCTGAATTTATAGTGGAATCACTGAAATATAAAGTAATTGTAGTCCAGGTATATGTATAGTTAAAGTATTTATTTCATACATCAAGGTTTATGTGTAGTATAGGTAAACATTTTTTTATATTGCATGCCTGTCATTTTTTGGCTTTGATGACATTATGCCTGTCAGATTTCTGTATACTACTGCTGCGATTGAGTTTGATCCTAAAATGTATTTAATCAAGTAAATGTATTACTTCAAATACACTCAATACGATTTACAGAAATTTTAAAAATAATAAACACGTGCTAATGCAGATTATTTAATTTCAATTGAGCAAGAGGAGTAGAAATTCGTATTTACATAGAAGCCAGAGAAGCATCAATAATAATATAAATGCATTCGATACTTTTTTCAATATTATGAAAACTGCTCCATACCATATCATACCATATCATAAGTTCATATAGAACATATTTAAAAACGGCATCAGCCCAAATGAACATTTTGAACACAATCACATTATTTTCATACCTTTTAATGAGGCCTTCGGCAGAATAACAGAACTCGTAATGCCAAGAGGTTTATGTGGGAATTTCAAATCGTCTGATGTCGTGTTTACCATACTAACGTGCACCACTGAAATAGGGTAAGAAGCCAAGAACAAATAACAAACGCCATATCGTATCTATATAATCAATAAATAAGATAAATATTGAATTTGCATACACTTCATTTTAGAGAACAAACGGATTACCCATATTGTCCATTTGTATGGTTTTACTGCTCTCCGAATTGTTTGCGAGTGTATTCATTAAAATGTCTGCGTACTTGTCAACCACATTTAGAACTTTCATCGCACCGAGATAAGCCGTACTCTGCAAAGTAAAAAAATATGATGAGGGAAACATAACGCTGTATAAAGATATTGTTTTGTTTGTTGTTCTGATTTTGTTTTTGTTTATAAATTTTAGAAGATGTCATTCTAGCACACAAACGAAATGTGCATTTGGTATTTGTATGCAGCTCTGGCTGTTTTGCTTAAAACATATCAATAAGTGTGATAATAAAATACCATTTGTGTGGGATATTTTTTTCAAAATTTATAAAGAACTTAGGCATATTAAGTAAGTAAAAAGTTCACCCGTGCGCATTAGAACAAATTTTACAGTTCTATCAGGTGACCCGTTGTTTTTATAGTGGTCGCCCCCGGATTTCCATGATTCGGCGTTGTCATAGTCCAGTAAGTTACTTGTTGCGGCAAAAAACGACTATATAAAAGAATTATGTGTATTTGAATTACCGCAGCTTTCAGATGTGATCTCAATTTTAGTATCATAATGTAGAATTACATTAATTTTTATATATTTTGACTACGATGTCTACGATCAAAAGTGACTTGTAGTTTAATAAAATCCTAACCAAAAATCAAAGACGGTTAAATATTTTGCATTTGCTTGCTCGTCCGTAACCTCGATCTTGTCGCTGACGCTTGCTATGGTATCCAGCATGCTAGTAATTGCGTTCAGTTCGCCGATATAGGATGTTCCGTTGGTAGGTTTTGTTATATTTACTAGCTGATTTAGACTTTTAGTGATTTTCTGAGTTGATGGTGCTTCTTTGATACTTTCCACCTTTAATCAAGACGAAATTTTGTAAACTTATTACAATTTTGATAGTAATAAGCTGATAAGTGTTAAACAAATGTCGTTATTTTTAGGTTTTATTAAACTATAATATAAAAGATAATTAACTTCAATACAAAAGTAAAGCCATTTTACAATGCAGCATAAATAACATTTGATTTATACCCACCTCATATAATAGTTGAGCAACGCGTTCTGATACGCAGTTGTAGAATGCGTTGAGCCAGAGTCCCTCCTCGCTACATTGCCGACTAACCTTCCCAGAGTAGCCTTCAAACATGTTTTACATTTTGACATGAAGTTATTTTCTAAGTCAGTTCAAACTTACCATTATGTTAAGTACATTTCATATAAACGTAAAGTCATCGTTCAATGCCATCATTAATAAAAATAGTGTATACTCACCGCGGACATCAATTCAGCAACGCGTTCTGATACGCAGTTGTAGAATGGGTTGAGCCAGAGTCCTTCCTCGCTACATTGTCGACTAACCTTCCCAGAGTAGCCTTAATAAAACCATGAATGTTGCATGAGTAACATGTGTCCTAATTATTTTGTTTAAATTAATTATGTTATGTTCAATATCAACTCCCTGTTTCGTAATACGCATATAGCAAATTTTACCAGCAATAAATTAAGAGCCAAGCGCGTATTACGAATAATACGAAACGTTTTCATAGCACATCTCAGAAGACTTCTACCATGTTGTATGGACTAGAATAAAGGTGAAACAAGTGTATATTTTATACATAGAGAAAACAGGTTACTGATCTCTTTGTAATATATCAGGCAAGGCTTAGGATAATATATTTTCTTCGTGCCGAGCCTGATATATTACAAAAAGATCAGACAGTAACCTGTCTTTTTTCTGTTGATCATACCTTTACGTCCCCGAAATAATGAAAAAAATCGCTAAAAAGCTGCAGTTTTAGCGGGAAAGAATATGACTTTTGTCGTTTGACGTGTTAATAATGACGCCATGAAAACGCGCGCTTAATATTTGTAAAAAATGTTTTTTGCTGTTAGTGTTGCATTTTGTGTTTAAAATATATTACATCTTGGTATCAAATTGTTTGTTTTGTTGAATCTGATTCGATTTTACTAAAAATGATTACTTTATAGTTGATTCCGAGTCATATGACCATTGTCCACACATGACTGATATAAGAACTTCCTGTTGAACATGACATAACAATATATCAGGCAACGTTATATCAGGCAGATATCAATGTGGTATGATAAAAGTAAGAAAATGAATATAACATTTACCATTTGGACAATTTTCCACTACAATAGTCCCGGGTTGAGTTTCTCGCCAGGTTCTGTCTTTCGTATCTACATCGACCTGACAGTTTCTAACAGTCTTTTCCACTAAATACAAATCCAACCAATTTCCAACATTTGTCTTGTATATAATTTGACGTACAATTGGTACTCACGTTAACTATAAAGACTATGTTACGAAACATATTGTAATTAATAAATAAAAAATGAAGTAAACCATAACATATTAAATAAATCAGACGCGTTGAATTAAGTGCATTGCTTGTAGTATGGACTTCAAGAAATAGTATATCATTATTTTTAGCAAATCTTTTTTTCATTACTTAACTCAAAAGTTTCTGAAAAAAACATAAAACAACATAGCCAAAATCCCATGGTGCAAACATAATAATATATGAATTTTATTTCATAAGAACGCTCAGAAGGAAAAACACTTACGCATAATACATTTTGGAACCGGTCCAGTCCATTGTCCGTTGATCGTGCATTTTATTCTTTTGTAACAAACCAAAATTGAACTTGGTGGGCAAGAAAACATTGCCGTGGTATTTACGATAGACTTTGTAGTATAAGGATCCAATTCAATTGTTAGCTTGTCGTAAGGATCTAATACTGGGCATTCTAAATTAAAAAATAATTATAATGAATTGCCGTACATGTATATAAATCAATTTATATCCGTTTACATATTAATTTAGTATTAATCAGTAAGTTTCTGAATTTGTTCTGAAAAGCATAAATATAAAGTTTATACTTAAATTGAAAAATTAAAAGTTAATTTAAAAATAGAGCTTTGTCACAACGTGACTAATACTCCAAGACCGCATTGTAAGCAATGATATATATTTTACCCGGAATGTATGCCCCACGTTGCATGTTTCTTGCGTCTCGCACAAGTAAACTTCATTGTTGTGATATATTTCAATGTTCATTTAAATCGATTGAGTAACGTTTATGAAAATGTTTTCTCAATAAACTTATGACAATTTGGACTACTAACTGACATGCAAATTGTTAAGTTCAATGGCATATACCTTCAGTATTTCTGAATAATTGTGCATAAACTATCGTGCGTATGTACACTTTATGGTGAGTACGTATATAAAACTTATTAAGTTTCAATGTAATCACTTGAGAATGGAAGGGTTCTTCCACAATTCCATACCGTTCGATCCTAATGAAATAGGGTTAAAATCAAGGGAACACAACTCAGGCAATTGTTGTTCATTTCGGAATAAATGGAAGTGTGGTTGTTTTTTGTGTATTTTAGTTCTAATCACCTAAAAAATATCAAGAGGGCGCTTGGCAAACATATAACATTTATTTCGGACGGACTTTGTCATTACTTTAACTGTCGGAACACACAGAGAATATGTAGGTGTACAACATGTATCATTCTCTGTACATTTAACTGAATTAGTATAAGTCTATAGTTGGCAACATGTAATTAAAGTCACAGACTATGAGGGGTTTTGAAAATTATTGTCTGATATTTCGGCGATTTAGAATTAATATACAATTCTCAGCAATATGAAAGATGCAAAATTCTACGTTTGTCCCAAAGCTTAACAAGAGGCTCATGAAAGAGTTAAACGAACTAAACTATAACATCAAAAAAACCTATTGCAATATGCCGATTAATGTTCTAAAATATAGTATCAAGTACCGAACGCCCGAAGATAATATTTCCATCAAATATTTGCTAGTTCAAAAATGTTTAATGTCTTTATTATTTACTGTCTGAACGACCGATGGTTCAAGGGAACCTAGAGGGGTTTTAAACTATTTATCACTGAATAAATGTTGATTAAGGCTTTCCTTGTTGTTTAAGCTTTCAGTGATCGTGGGTATTACACGTCGTGTTGACACAGTGCCGAGGCCACGAGAAAGCAGATTAATAAAGAGTACAAAATTATTCAAGAAAGCATCTGATATGGACCAATAAAATCAAAGATAAATCAGAGATTCTTATGCTTATCATAGTTTATATTTAAGTGTATGACCCACATCCTTAAATTCGACATAACTCTATAAAAACGCATCAAAAAGGGTTTTAAAAAGGTTACAGCGTTGCTCACCAACAGGTAGGCACTTGAACGAATCCTGAGTCCATCTTCCCTGTGTAGTGCAATGTATGATACTATAACTACCGTTTAGAAAGTAACCAGGGTTGCATGATACTTCTGCTTGCGACGTGAATGTCGTCGAATTGTTTCTGAGCGCCATCATACCGTTAGCTAATGATGGCGGCAACCCGCAGTCTTGAAATAATAAATAAAACAACAATGACTGTGTGCCGTGGTATAAATTGTGAAAAGAAAACTTAATATGAAGTATATGTTTTCAAATTAATGTTTTTACCTATAGGAACACACTTCGAATATGATTATCGACTACAGATTCCATTTTATTTACAAAAAGCCATCTCATCTCAATTTGTGTGACAGAGTCATAAGAACTGAGTCCCTAACAAATGACAAATTGAGATATGTAAACATTTAGTTTTCAGGATGATATGCACATCAATGCCATGGTCCACATTTTCAAAAATCCGATTCAACACACCAAATTTTAATAATTGGTCTAAATGACCATACGTATGCTAGCGTATATATCATTACCACATTCCATCGACATGATAACT